>NW_017307725.1:253776-257784 GCF_000935625.1 Nanorana parkeri
CTTTCACACTCACATACACTAATTGCAAGTTATCGGCAAGGACATGATACAGATGAAGTTACAATCTTTGCTTCCTATTCTTAGCTATTTACTGCTTGTCTGTTTTTTCTACCATCAGTATAAAGCTTGCTGTGTAATGGCTTTATTTACCATTTGCTTTGAATTACTGTGTTGACCTTGTGAATAAAAGACCTTTTTACTTATTTAATACTGAATTTATTTAACCTTCTCTTCAGAGCCACAAATCTCGACGCTGCTTGTGCTGTAAATGTGAATTATTGGTGCTTTAAAGCCCACAGGGTGATCTGCAAGTGCAGATTATTCATTATATTACAAAATGCAAATTACGCACTTCTGCCTAAAAGACACACTGAATTCTAACATTGTACGAAACTTAAGTGACTGAATTGTCCCCCTTATCACTGGAGACGGAGTACTCAGGAAACCTTACTGTGTTGCCAAATGCTCTTTTTTCCAGTTTGATTCTGCTATTTCCTATTACTAAGAATGATGTATACAATCGTTTTATGGTTAAAATCCCCTCCCATCCCTGTTGTAGTAGTTATGAACAGAAAAAAAAACATTTTCTGCTGTAGCGGCTGCTACGTTATAGATGACCAAAGTGATTTTCTGCATTATTTTAAACAAAAGTGCTGCCTATGAGATAATACTTTTACAATAAAACTGCAGACTGTTGTTAGAGAAAAGGGGTATTCCTCCTTAAATAAAGATGCTGCTCTTAGATTACAGTTGGAGTCAGCTGAAACCCAAAGTTACTCTGTTTGTAACTTATTTTATCCAAACAATTGTTTCTTGATGACTTGGATTTGCATCCAATCCTCACTGGGGAGTTGGGACACTAGTAGAATAATCACTCCCTACCCCTAACAGGAATATGATAAATGTGTTTTACTTTGGGGAATGTGCAGTGTTTTTAATGTATTTTCTTCCAGACTTAAAGGACAACTTCAAAAAAAATTATATATATATATATATATATATATATATATTTAGTTAAGTATATATTAATAGACATGTGCACAACAAAGAAATTTGTTTCCAGATGAAACAAATGAAAACGAAAAATGTTTTCATTCGTTTCATCAAAGGAAACAAATTTTAATGCTGTTTCGTATTCAGAGGCAACAAGCCTCCAAATCTGAAACCACAGAACGAGCTGCTTCCATATTGGCCGCCGGCACATTCTGCATATGCGTGCCGCTATTTTGGAGTAGTTCTTGGTATACACCAAGATGGCGGCGCCTGCATGTTCGGGTGCCGCCATCTTGGTGTAAACCAAGATCTACTCCAAAATGGTGGCGCGCATGCACAGAACGCACCGGTGGCCGATCTAGCCACTGCTCATTCGCCATGTGATGTCACCGTCATGTGACATCATAGGCTCCACCTCCAAGATGGTGGGGGACATGCGCAGAACATTCTGGCGGCCAATATGGATCAATTTATGTATGCCCAAATATCCTTTTAGTATGTTCGGGCATATATTAAATTCATGATTTCGGATCCGGCCCAACTGCCGAATCAATTTTTGTTGATTTTCAGGTTTGTCCGAATCTGAATGCACATGTCTATATATTACTATTTTACATATACCACTTGCACCCAGCTGATGGCGCTATATGCTGCTTTGCTTTTTCTTCCAATTATTTTACGTTTTTCTGTAAATAGCTTGTGCTGTGAACAGATTTTAATAGCAGGAGCTCGAGTTATACACAACTATGAATGATTCAGAGGAGGTATACATTCCCCTTATTTCTTAAGATAGACTATGAGAGTCAGAAAGTGAACAGCCAGTGCTTGACCTTCTATTTTGCAAGTTAAGACTGGTCTGTTGTATCACTGTCAAAGATGCACTGGCTAGGTAACGGTTGTTTCTAAAAAAAAAAAAACTAAAAATAATTCTAAAATACATAAAACATCCATATATAAACTTGTAATTGTTCTGAGATATTTAGTGAACAACAGTGCAGAAGTGCAGTGGCCTACAATATCCTATCGTTATCAATTTTCTTAATCTCTATTTTCAGCTAAAGGGGTACTTTACCTCCAACAAATCGCATACAGGTGTAATTAGGTAACAATTTGCTTTTTCATCAACCTGCTAAAACAGTATATTAGTAGATGGATATGGCATGGTTTCACCAATAGCTTGATAAACAGCGTAACCATTAGAACAGCATGCAATGCACTTGGTCACTTTAAGCAGATAGAACTCAAGGCCAAACACAGGGGGCATGCACTTTATGAATGAAATGTAAAATACAGGCCAAGGTGTGGAATTATATCTCAGTATTCAGAGGAGAACATGGAGGTATATTTGCTCCCCTTTTAAAATGGCCCTACTGTAAATGTTTGAAAACGTTCTTTTACTTTTAAACTTTGGAATTAGCTTAACATTTCTTGGTTGGCGGTATGTCTGATATGAATGTTAATGAATGTTAAAGTAGATGTGAGTAAGGAATTCTTGTATTTCATTAGTAATAAAACAAAACATATTGAAGGGAGGGTATCATTTTTAATAATCTATGAGAGGTGTTTCTTAAAATTATTTTGTTAAAATACTTAATAGTCTCTCTTGCCATTTTTGTAATGCTTAATGTATTATGTAAAATTAATACTACTCCAAATATTTTTAAGTTATTATTTAATTTTCCCTGAGTACAGGGACCCCAAATTTGTGTTGGTTTTGATACATGTCTGTGTAGTAAGGTTGCTAAACACGTGCATATATTTTTTTTAAATCTGGGCAGCTCATGAACACAGAATGTTCTTGATCCACTACTTATTTGATCACCATGACTGAGATTTTGACAACTGTGACCCAGAAGTGCTCAAAGCGGAGCATTTTCCTGGTCATTCTACACGGAGGAGATCTTTCCACTCTGCCATCCTCAAGGCCCACTGCACTGGTCTGGGCTCAGATGAACAGTACAACCTTCCAGATAACATCTTCATGAAGATCTGCAACCTGCATGATTAATAGTTTAAAAACCCAGGGCCCTTATTGTGAAAAACATTGGAAGGAATTGGAATTGGAAAGCATTATAAAAGGTGTCTTCTGCAGAAAACTCATATAGGTTATGCTTTTATATTATACATTAATATAGCTCTGACATACTGTATACTGCAGAGATGTACAGAGAACACCGAGCCAGCCACATCAATCTCTGTACAGAGGAGCTTACACTCTAATTCAGGATGGCACCGGCTGTACTACAAATCCCAGCAATATGTTATACAGAAATGCAGAACTGTATATGAATTGGACTCAGGACTTTGCAACTCACTGGCCTCTGGACTCAGGAACGACTGGACTCTAGACTTAGGCAAGCATTGGGCTCAGGTGAGATACCTGAGACCCCGCAGAGCCCACACATACCTGAGATGCCACACAGTCCTGAGAGTGACCATAGATCCTGCACAGCCCATCTGAGACTCCCTGTGGTGGGCTCTGCTGGGTCTTAGGTGGGCTGGTCAGGGTTCCTTTCCCTGTACCTCCATCCCAGCTCCTCATACCTGCTGCATGGGTCTGGCCTCCTCTGCCGCTGGAACGGCACTGCAGGGAACCAGCCAGAAGTGATGGAATTGGAGATTGTCTTTGCAGATCAGAACTCCGGCAGCCAGTGGCGTACCTAAGGAACAAAGGGCCCTGGTGCAAGATTTTTTTTCAATGCCCATACTGGCCAACTGACCACCTGAAAGCCCTCGCTGGCCACCAAAAAACACATACCTTGTTTGACTGTCCTCATGGTGTGAACACATGCAGCAGGGAGAGGTGGTGCTGCTAGTTCCTCCTGGCTGAGGCCCCAGTGCTGCCTCATAGTGTGCCTGCAAGCTGCTGTACTTTTGTCTCCCACCAGCTGTCGGCGAGGTACTTCAAATTCCGCGGCTATTTTCCACTGGCATCGGCTATGGGGCGGATCTGAGTGACGTCGTGGGACCTGATTGGAACCTGTGCTGCCGCTGCTTGTTCGGTGCGGCCGGTGG
>NW_017307725.1:257796-274381 GCF_000935625.1 Nanorana parkeri
CCACTGCTTATTAATCCATGAATGTTTGCCTCTTCTTGCTTTGGGGTTAAAACTCCTCATACTATGATAGACGATACTGCACATAATGCAGTTGCCCCCAAAAATACCAATGAAAGACTTTCCTCCCATTTTCCTAACACTAGAGTGCGATGTTCTCTAACAGCCTTGCTTTGGCTTGCTTTGAGTTTTGCTGTTTTCTAAGGTCAGTCTCAGACTGGTGTGTTTAGGAGTTCATTAATTCTGGGATCTGCTTTTTAGCCTCCTGTGTAATATGCAGAACTATGTCTCTTTGATAGCTAGCCAATTGATGGTACATTTTCCATCAGTTGGCTGAACTGATTGAAGGTCACTGGGTTTGGCCCTCTTTTAGACTGTGTGCTTGTGTGCTAGAAGTTGCTTTTGAAGCTGTAGTCAGAGAATTGGAACTGAGTACACACTGGCACCTCATGTTCAGGGGAGAGTTACTTCAGCTTGTTGTGTCAACTAGAGTTTTCAGAAGGAAGTCAGCAGTCACAGCTCCCCTTTTTTTCTCATGTTTACTTTAAAGTGACTCTGTCACTTCTGAAAAGAAAAGATTAAATAAAGTCCAGCCTATAACAAAACACATTTAATACTTACCTATCTCATGTCCCTAAACTTGGCTTTCTTGAATGAAAACTTCTTCCTTCAGAACACTCTACATCCATCACTTGCAGAAATGTCAGATGCCTGTGTATTTGTGTAATCCAGTACACTCCTTAGAGCCATAGACCTAAAATATCAGGGGTTTCAGGCAGATAATGAAAAGAAACAGCCACAAGGTTAAAATGCTTTAAAAACTTCAAATGGAGGAGAACCTTATCTATATACAATATAAAGTAACCTTATCTATATACAATAAAAATACTGGAAAATAGATGGGATTTTATTTGACTCATATAGAACACATTGATCCCAGATGAGGGTAAAAATACAGTTACTTCTTATTAAAATTCAGGTAATTTAGTTTTCACATTTATAAAATACATTTTTGTTACACTTTCATTTTCAGATGTAAGGAATGTTAGAAAAAGCATATACTGTTTTTTTTTCAAAGGGCCAATTAATAAGATTTGCTACATAAAGCCATATCCACTTTACTTCTTTGCATTGGCAAGCTTACTATGTCACAAAGAGGTAATATTATGATTTATGGAAGCCTGCCAGAATAATGTATTGTAAATCAATGAAGTCGACAGTTCGTGTCGGATTTGTCCTAATGGTTTAGATAGCACAGGTCATCTTGGGGATTGCTGGAAGATATTAGAGGCTAGAGTCCTGTCAAATTTTGACTTAGTGGCAGTGAAACAAGTGCCACCATAACCCTGTATTGTCTGTGCCAGTGCAAATTATTTAAAAAAAATACATGCAATAGCAAAACATGCAAAACAATATGCATGAAAAAGAGAGCCAATAAGTAAAATAAAATATTTATTTGTTACTAAGGTCAAATGGAATAATATTAGGCAGATATTAACTAATATATAAATGGTTTAAGATAAGCAAACTTGTTTTAAATATACAACACCTTATAAAAAAATTGTCTGACATTTAACCTGTTAAAGAGATCCTTGCAGTAAAATGCAAGTTTGGCTCGTAGTATCTGGGCCCCCTCCCTTTTAGAAACGCACATGATTCCAAAATGTAACTGTCAGTTCACACCTGTTCACACCATAGCATTGTGCTAAATGCCTAGGACCTGTGCGTTTAGATCTCGCTATTGCAAAGCGCACTACACCACACACTAGGTGCAATACACGCTGGTGCAATACATTCAAAACCCAACATAACTCCCAGAGTTAATGCATCCACTACTTTTTTTCACCACAGCGCAACAATATTGAGGTACTGCACATTGCTCTGTGCTGCAACCCAAGCATGTCCATAAATGTGTTGTTTTATTGATGTGTACACCAGTAGTTAAATTGCATTGCTGAGACACTTTGGGTGAATTTATCAAATGTGCTATACTTCTCAACATCATCTAGGGGTGTGTATAGCCAGGTGGATGCTGTTTGATTGACATGATTGCCCTTAGATGACACTGACAAGAATAGGACATTTCAAAGATTAACCCCATAGTGTCTCAGCATTGCAACTTTACTACTGGTATGCACCTAAGTACCCCACCTGCTCATATAGGCAGAGACTTGAGAAACACTAGCAGCTCTATTTACTAAAGGGTGAAGAGTTGGAGAAGGCAGGAGAAGTAAAGAATCTAGGACAAAATAGCTGAACTGGAAAATGCGCTGAATTGGAGAATTTAACTAATTTAACTAACTAACTAGCCCTGCCCAATTGTGTAGTTTGACGTCATCTGACAGGTGAGCCATGATTGGGCAAAGTCATCATGCCTTTGCCCAATCATGGCTATTACAGAGTACTGAGCCCTGCTTGGGCAAAGTATTGCACCTGACCTGTGGTCAGGTGCAAGCCTTTAGTCAATTAGGGCTTCCCAAGGTGCATTGCCTTGTGGGGAGTGAATCGGTCAAGCAGACCGCCGAACGCCCTTATGGTTAGTGTGTTAAGCAAACACACGAACTAGCGATGTTCGACTTTAACTCACATTTGACTCGAACATCGAGCCCAACCCTAATGAAGAAAAGGTGGTGAGGAATAAATCTCCAAAAGGGTGCCACCTGGGTCAAAAATTTGACCTTAACTCATGGAAAATATTGCGCATTTTTTTTTTAATTCAAAAGTCAGCTTTATTGAGTAAGTATACATACAGGTGTAAAGCAGTCGGAATACAAGCGGCATAGCATTAGTGGTGTGCCCAAGGAACCAGAGGGAGAGACTGGGATGCACAGTCTGGCAGCATTGAGGAGGTGCCTAGACAGAGACTTATTGTATTTCGGAATGGACATGTCGTTCAAGTGTAACAGACAGGCCAATCCGCCACTACCAGGTCCTTTAGGATTCTGGTCACCCCGTTCCAGAAAGGCAGCAATTTAGGGCAGGACCAGAATATGTGCAGCAACGTGCCAGGTGCAGTTCGACACCTCCAGCACATGGGGAGACTTGAGGGAACATAGAATGAAGGGCCGTCGGAACTCGGTACCATCGGGACACCAGTTTGTATCCGAGTTCTTGGGTCCTGCACGCGATAGAGGAGTGGTGTGCGAAGTAGAGTATCCGGTCCTTTTGGGCAGGTGTAAGTGTAGTATTCAACTCCTTTTCCCATTTCGTCAGGTAGGATGGATAAGACTCCAGAGGGGGGATATCAACAGGGAATACAAGGAAGAGATTGCGTGGCGAGTGGGCTGTCCCTCTCTACAGAGTTGCTCGAAGGGGGTCAGAGGTCGAGAGAGCTGCTGAGGGTTGGGGATTGAGAGCAGGAAATGCCTCAATTGAAGGGTTCCCCAGGAGTCTAACAGAGGGTCCAGGAGTTGTCCAAGTTCACTGGCGGAAAGCCAGCGGGTGGATGAACGCATATCACAGACCCGGAACTTATTGGCATCCCGAAGGTGGCAAGATCGGGGCTCGTCCACCCCAGGAGGGAAGTCAGGGTCCCCCAGTACCGGGGTCATGGGAGACGGAAAAGGGGAAAGGTCGGAGGAGCGAAACAGCGACCTAACCTGTTCCAACGTCGGAGCAATGGTGGGGTGAAGACGTACCGCGGGAGCCAGAGGTGAGGAGAGCCATGGCAGTCTCTCCAGGACAAAGTTGGCATCTTCTCCCTCCATGTTGACCCATTGCTTGGTTCGCCGATGATAGCACCAATCCAAGACCCGGGCAAGTTCGGTCGCTTTATAGTATTTGGCCATGTCCGGAAGGCCTGTACCCCCTCTGTTTTTGGGAAGAGTAACAGTGTCAAATCGAATTCTCGCTGGAGCGTGGGACCACAAAAAGGCAGTAAACATTTGACGCAAGCGACGGAAAAACAGCGGAGGGATACGGATGGGGAGTGCCTGAAACAGGTATAAAATCCTTGGAAAGACCGTCATCTTGATGGCGTTGCATCGGCCAAACCAAGACAGCGATAGGGAGTGCCAGGATAAGAGGTCCTGCTTGGTCCTCTGGAGCAATGGGGCAAAATTAAGGTCATATAGTCGAGCGCAGTCCGCAGCCATATAAGTGCCCAGATACTTCAGGTCATCGGTCGACCAGGCAAAAGGGTGAGAAGACTGCAAGTATTCCAACTCCGTCTGTGGGAGGGAGATATTGAGAGCCGCCGACTTGGAGAAATTGATTTTGAAATTGGAAAGGGAAGAGTAGAGCTCAAGTTCACGTAGGAGAGCGGGGAGGGATGTGCGTGGGTCCAAAACAAAGAAGATCAAATCATCGGCGAAGGCCGCGACCCTATGTTCGCCAGAGCTTTTCAATAGGCCATGGAAGGAAGGTAGAGAGCGTATCCGGCAAAGAAAGGGTTCCAGGGTAAGGATAAAAATGAGCGGGGAGAGAGGGCATCCCTGCCTCGTTCCGTTGGAGATGGGAAAGAAATCCGAGCGGGTCTCGTTCACACGGACAGCAGCCGATGGGAGTGAGTATAGTGCAGAAATCCATTGCAACATGCCGGGGCCCAGACCTATGTGGCGTAGCGCCGCCCGGAGAAAGCACCACTCCACCCTGTCAAACGCCTTCTCCGCATCCGTGGATAACAGCATGAAGGGTGATAGGGTGGAGCGGGTGTGATGGATCGCATTGATCACTCTAGTAGTGTTGTCCCTTGGCTCCCGTCCCGGAACGAAACCCACCTGGTCCAAGTGTACGAGGTTAGGGATGTAGGGAAGCAGTCTATTGGCCAGAATCTTGGCGAAAAGCTTCAAGTCCAGGTTGAGAAGGGATATCGGACGATAGCAACCGCACTGCGAGGGGTCCTTATCAGGTTTGGGAATGACCGCAATGTGCGCCCGTAAGGCATCCTCTGGGAGGGCAGAGCCCGAGATGAGGGAATTGAACGTGGACAGGAAGTGAGGGGCAAGAAGGTGGGAAAAGGTCTTGTAGTATGGTAATGTGTAACCATCAGGGCCAGGAGATTTACCCATTTTGGCCTGTTTAAGGGCAAGGTCATATTCTGCCAAGGAGATTGGTGCCTCAAGCTGAGCACAAACCTCCGGTGTAAGAGAGGGCATCTGGGACTCACTGATGTATCGGAAAAAGGTTGCGTCCTCCTGAGAGGATGAGGGCCTATTCGTCCCAGCGTGAAGGTTGTAGAGTGAACCATAGAAGGACAGGAATTCCTGGGCCATGGCGGCGGAGGACGTCAATCTAACCCCTGCACCAGAGGTGAGGTGGGGTATGAATGTCGTGGAACGAGGGCCACGTAAGGCCGATGCTAGGGTCCTACCCGGCTTATTAGAGAGTTCGTACATTGTACGGCGGCCTTTCAAGAGACTCTGGTGTACGTTAGACAGGAGAAGCTCATTGAGTTCAGTTCGAAGTAGGCCTAACTCCTGAAGGTGAGTAACTGCCAAAGATTTCTTATGCGCGGCTTCAAGAATGTGGAGTTTAGCGAAAAGCTGGGCTATCCTGGCTGACTTTTCCCTCTTCCTGCGGGCGCCATGTCTGATCAGGACTCCCCGCACGACGAACTTATGCACCTCCCATACTAGCGGAGGAGCCACGGAGGGGGAGCAGTTGTCAGAGAAGTAGGAGGAGATTGTGGATTCCAAGTCAGATCTAATCGCCGGGTCTTGTAGAAGGGAGTTGTTTAAACGCCACGAGGGGCTTCTTGGGGCCCACAGGAGCAGTTCCAGTGCCATATGCAACGGGGCATGGTCGGACAATAGGATGTCAGCGATCGAGGCGTCCCATACTAGTGGGATATCCCTGTGCCTGAGAAAAAAATAATCCAATCTGGAGTAGGTGTTGTGAACAGGGGAATAAAACGTATAATCGCGGGTCTGCGGGTGTAAAAAGCGCCACACGTCAGTTAGTTGGAGGAGGTGCAGTTCAGATTTCAGCTTTTTGAGGCATGAGTAGGAGAGGTGGGAGGCTGCCCTAGACACATCTAGGAGGGGATCAAGGCTAAAATTAAAATCCCCTCCAAGGACCAACAGACCCTCCTCGAATTCAAGTAAAAGGGGAAGGGAATGTGGTCTACGTTGGGAAGGTATAGATTGACCAGCGTGACCAGTTTATCTCCCACCAAACCTTTCACAAACGGGAACCTACCCTGCGGGTCAGACTTGAGGTCCCAGAGGTGCTCTCATTCGTACAGGACAATTCAAAGTAGCAATATATGGAGTATATCGTGTGGAACAAAAGTTAACGGATGCAAACGTAAACATAAAACTGAAAACATACAGGTGAAACTCGAATAATTAGAATATCCTGCAAAAGTAATTGCAGTAAGTGCTGCAAAAGGGGCCCAAACCAAGTACTGAGTACATATGCATGCTTGTACTTTTCAAAGGTCCGATATTGTTCTATGTACAATCCTTGTTTTATTGATTGCATGTAATAATCTACTTTTTTGAGGTTGTGGATTTGGGGTTCTTGGGGTTTTCATGAGCTGTAAGCCATAATCATCACAATTATGACAAATCACGGTTTGAATTATCTTGCTTTGCATGTAATGAGTCTATCTCATATATTAGTTTCACCTTTTAAGTTGCATTAGTGAAATAAATGAACTTTGCACGATATTCTAATTATTCGAATTTCACCTGTAGCCCAAGAAGCAATCGGGTGCCGGAAGCAATATATCAGTCCGGTCAAGAGGGGGCAATGGGGACGCGCCCGGTGAGCACCTGAAACCAGTCCCCCATCCTACAGGTAGGAGGGGGGGTGGGCCATCTCGAGGGTGTGGAGGCAAAGCACTGTCCACCCTACTGGTAACTCCAAGGAGTGCCAGAGGTCCAAAACCGACCCAAGCACTCAGGAGATACCGCTACTGGTGATCACCAGGCGGCCCAGGCAACCACATGCCAGCAGCCACTCCGTGCGGGAAGAGGCATCCAGACAGGGCAGTAGAACGGAGAGCCTTGTCCCCGTCACCCCCCGGGGCCAGCCACCACCAGTCCTGGGGGGGGGAGAGCGAGCGCCCCAGGATAAGCACAACAACCTGTTAAGAGAGAGACTATGCATGAAGGTCACTACAGGGAAGTTTAAAACCGTTCTCAAAGTTCAATCTACCCCATTCCCTTGCACCACATAGCTGAGGTAGTAAGCCTGCAGGGAAAAAAGGGTTAATAACAGTGCAACATTGCAGATCTGGTGGAACACAAAAGGTGCGATGGGGGGGGGGCCCAAGACAAAAGACCATGTCAGCGAAGGATACGGTGATGTCCTTAGTCCTCTCAGTTCAGGGTTCAGGGTTCCCGGCCGTCCCGGGGCTGGGAGGGGGCCTCCCAGCGGGAGGGTCGCTTCCGACTCCTGGCTCTATGCGGCTCCCTCTGGGGTAACGAAGTAGGCTCTGGGATGTCCTCCGGGAATTCCAACCAGTTAGGCACTTCCACCGGGTCCGCCTCCAGGAAGCGAAAGAGGGCAGGTAGCTGGTCAGGTGCATGTAGGTGAAAGGTAGAATCAGCTCGTTTAACAACCAAGTGAAATGGGTGGCCCCAGTGATATGTGGCAGACAAGAAGCGGATAAGATCTAGCAGAGGGCGCACCAGACGCCTCATGCGGAGAGTGTGGCGGGAAAGGTCTGGCATAATGCGAATAGTGGCGCCATCGAAATCAGAGGGACCTTGTCTCCAGGCCTGACGGATGACTTCCTCCTTAATAGCAAAAAAGTGCACTCTGCACAGAACATCATGGGGGGCTGAGATTGTGGGGGGGCGAGCCCCATTGACGCGGTGCACCCTATCAAGCTCTAAAGGGGCATCATGGGGTTTGCCCAGAAGAGTATTCAATATGGAAGTCACTGTGTCTCTCAGGTGAATGCCCGCTATAGCCTCAGGGATGCCCCGCAGGCGTAGGTTATTCCTGCGGTTCTTATTCTCAGAGAGGCGGAATTGCATAGTCAGCAGACGGTTCCTCGTCGAAAGCGCGTCCGCTTCCAGTGCCTCCATCTTGGTGGAGAGGGAAGCGGTAGTGTGCTCCACCTCTGTGACACGTCCATCCACCTCTGATATGCGGTGGGTAAGATCGTTGAGCTCCTTTTTTAATGCCTCCACAATGGAGGAGGCCATGACATCCAAATCCCGTTTTGTGGGCAGATGTGGGAGCAGGGCCTGTAGTTCGGGCTCCCCCTGAACGCCGGGGGCCTACCTCACGTGGGATCGAGGCCACACAGGGCTGCGACGTGTGGGAGTCCTGAGAGTCTGCCATCAGGAGATTAGGTGAGCGGATCAGGGATCGAGAGGTTCCGGGGCCACGAGCGTCCTCTGGGTCAGACGCCTGCGTCATAGGGCCATGTTCCTGCCTCTTGGCTGACAGTAGGCCCGCCGCGGAGGCCTGCGTGAGCGCCATAGTGGTAGTAGGGGCGGGTGCCGGGGTGGATGTCACGGGCCGGTGGGTGAAGAAGTGGTGGGGGAAGGTGGCGCGGGAGTCGCTGTGATGTTTCTGTTCCTTGGGCATGGAGAAGAGTGCTACGTACAGTCAGTTAAACCATTAAGCCTGTTCGATGACTCTGCCCCTGGGTTGCTTCTTCACACGGCCATGTCCCAATATTGCGCATTTAACCTTTGCTTTGCACTTCTGATTTCATTCCTGCTTCATATCAATACTGAGCCCAACAAAGCAACCAGCAAGTTTAGAGATGTATCCTATTACACATGCTCACATTATTTTAAAGAATACTTTATTCTAAAAAAACAAAAACACCTGTTAAATGCCTACAAATTTAAATTGGGCATATCCCCCCCCAAAAAACGAGCATCCATTACTATATAGGCTTAGGGATATGGGCATCTAAAGTTATAAACATATCTCACATTTTCCTGTAAAGGATGAGTAGCCCTGCCCCTTTGCTCACTGAGCATCCAGTCCATCACATAAAATGACTAAATGGGAGGTTATGGTGGTGAAATGTGTGGGGATAACTGGAACTTTACGAGTAAAGTTGAGCATTTATATAAGTGCAGCTACATCTATGTTTTGATCCAACTGTGGTTTTCACCAAATGAAACCTTGGCTCTACATTTGCTCATTTGCTCTGTTTCCACTGATATAGTTCGTGGAAGGTTAACTTGAAAAAAGAGCATATGATGTATATCAAACTTCAAAACATGGGTTTGATTGTATACTACATACAAAATAGTTTGTAGATTTAAGTGAAAAGTAGTTATAAGTTAGAGGGGCACACATTTGCTGTGTCACATGGAAAAGTATGTTAGTAATACATGTAGTAGTATGCATTTATGTCACTGAGAAAATAACCTGCTTTTTCTCCTCTGTAACAGCGGTGTTAAAGGATCTAGGAATATGTTTACATTAGCATATCAATCTCCAGAAGTTAACTGTATTGGGAAATAGGTAATTCATAACCTGAACATTTTTATCCCAGGAAAAACCTGCAGGGCGCATTTAAATGAACACATGTCTCTGGGGAGAGCTGAGATATTTGCTATTGGGCTCAGTCTGAAAGGAAGGTCAAATATTCATCAGCCTTTTATTATGGAGGCACCGAGAGCTCTCTGCTGAGCTGTGTTCTGCACAGTCCATCACCAGGCAAAGCCACACTGGGCTTCATAATGTAGATTTAATGCTGTGAGTGTGGCAGCAAAACTCTACCACTGCGATATTGTAAATACTGAGCGTGGGCTTTATGCATCCTGTCTGCATTAAATGTCAAGCTGTAACCCCATGAGTGCCAGATGACTAAATACTATTGTCTGATGTGAAGTAATTGGAAATTGGTCAATGCATCAATAAGCAAACCATGCATTTATACACTTTGTTAAGGGTAATCGTAGAATCATATGCTGTTTTATTATGTCAATAGGGATACATTTGACTCGAACCAAAGCTGTTCACGTTTCAAGAAAATGGTGAGTGCAGTTGTTTGTTTTTAGAGCAACCAATTACCAACAATGCAATTTTTGGCCTCTGAACTGTGGTCAGGTGGCTTAGAAGGACTTTCATGTTGGTTTTCCTGTATACTGGTCCCCTTCAAAATCAGGGTTCCCAGCAGCCCTGGTTATTGTGTGTTGGAAGAAACAAGGGGTAGTTAGGGAAAAGATCACATACTTTTTGCAGGGGGAACTAGGTGCTGCTGATGATTGCTGAAAACATGTATATTCACATTAAATCACAGACACACTTACTATGTGCTGGATGGTCCTGTAGTAGATTAGCAGTGTCCAGATGTATCCCCTGCACTCCTTACAGCATTTAGGACCATACAATAAATGGTGGTGCTTGCAGTGATGATCAGGGATGGCGCTGTAATACTAAGGGGTCTATTCACTAAGCTGCCAAAGGATCTAGCCGTAGCTTCAGCTGATCCTTCAGCTAGCCCATACAGCTCCCGAAGTTAGCCGAGCGGCTCAGTCGAGCCGAAGGCATATGCTTCGGCTCAACTGAGCCGAGGTGAAAGCCGAAGCTGGCCAGCCTGCTTCTGACAGCTGGGCGGAGCCAGCTGTCATCTCACGGCTGGCTCCGGCCACTTGCACAGACAGATCAGCGTCCCTGGTTAACCGGTAACCAGGGACACCATCTGTCATTACACACTGAGAACCCGGAGGGGCCGCTATGATATCACAACGGCCTCTCTGGGTTCTCAGTGTTTAATGACAGATGGCGTCCCTGGTTATACGGTAACCAGGGACCCTGATCCGTCATTATTTTCCCGGACGCTCTGGGAGTCTAATACGGCTCCCGGCCACCTAGGAGAGAAACACTTTCTCCGGAAAGGTTTACTCTGCTCGATTGAGCAGAGTAAACCTTTCCTTGCATTCTGTTTTTTTTAAATTTTCTGACATGGGGCCGCCTGCCGCTGGCCGATGAAGATCACCAGCACTTTGAAATATTATGTGAAATGTCACAAAACATCTGCAGTGATTCGCAAACATTAATATTTTGCAAGAACACCTAGAAATAGACGCATAACAGAGGAAAAGGGTGCACAAACAGCACTAATAAAGAGGGTGGCTTCTTTGTGGCATTTAAGAGGAGAAGGAAGAGCAAAATGGTGTGTTAGCAGCACTCTAAAAGTGGCTGCTATGTACCCTTCAGTTGTAATATGTGTATACATATGGCATGTTTAGAAAATTAATCATAAAGAGGCATACATAACTTGATACTTGTATACATCATTACTTTTATGGTTTTAAAAGTGATTTGATTTACATGACTATTTTATTGAATATTCAATAAAATAAGACATTAACAGTACTGAAGGTTACCTTTAAAGTCTTTTCTCTGTAAACATGTAGGGGAATTCATAAAAAACTGTAGTGGAGGAATGGGACAAGAAGAACAGGCAAGTAAAAGCAATTATAAGCCTGCTAGTGGAAGGCAACCAGCCCATCCACATAAGAAAAGAGAATACAGCTAGAGGTATGTGGACTGCATTACAAAAAACTGCATGAGCTTTCAAACCTAAAGAGTAAAATATATCTTCTACACAAGCTATATAAGATGAGATTAGAAAAAGGCCAGGAAATGTGTGAGCATGTAAATGCCATGCTGGAAATCTTAGAACAACTACGTGCAATTGGAGAAGAAATTAAAGATAACCACATGGTGGCATTACTGCTATGCAGCCTTCCAGCATCATACAGAGCTCTGGAACACTGTAGAAGCCAGACCTGAACACTAGAATATGCCAAAGGAAAATGAATCGATGAATATGACAGGAGAGAAGAAAATATGCACATTGAAGAAAACGAAAAAGCCCTTAAGATGCATGAGAGCGCAAAGCAAAACAAAGAAAGCAGAGCATGTTTTCGCTGTAAAAAGACCGGTCACCTGATAAAGGACTATTTGATCTGGAAAGTTGAGCAGTGAAAGCGAGTGGCATCTACAAGAGAAAGCCCCAAGGAACCTACAAAGCAAACTTCATGCACAACATGAAGTGCTACCTTTAAAGTGACTCAGAACAGTATACCGTGCGGATAGTGTATTGGGCGCAACAAGCCACATGACTAATGATGAGACCCTTTTCAAAGTCTCAGTTCAAACAGACCTGGTTCTCTAACCTACAGGCCAGTGGTATTTGCTTTGGTGGGGCCCAATGTACTGTTTGCAGGATAATTGGAGACACAGCAATGCAGTGGCCAACGGCCTCTCTCCAAAACTGGCGACTTAAATAGCAGCTCTGGACTTGGTCAGTGAGAAGAGGGTGACCCCACCTTCTCCAGCTTACTTCCCTTTGTGCTCACAGCAGATCTGTGTGGAGAGAATGGCAGGTCCCAATCACTGGTAGCAGCCATGCAGTCCACTCATGAGTCACACTGGGCAGAGGGGTGGCGATGTCACACTGATACGCTGGCCCAAGGATCCAATTGTTCATCTGGGCCACGCTCCCCTTCTATGCTGGATCGGTCTGTTTCTCACTGGAATGATTCAGGAGGCACCAGGCAGAATACAGGAGTCTTTCTCCAACACTACAGCAACATCTGACAGGAATCAGTCTATTCACAGCTTTAACACTATCTGTACAGACTGTAGTGATTTACTCCTTGCAGGGAGAAATGCTCTAGCAATGCAGTAACTGTGCAGGGGGCTACACAGTAAAACTTAATACAGCATGCCTCATGATCTTAGTGCCTCACCTAAACACATAACTAACAGATTATGCTTCCATAAACATGCCACAAGTACCAAAACATGCTCTCATAAAGCAAGAAAGTCCATGCAGTCACATGCCAAGAGTCTTTGCTAAGACCACATGGATTCACAAGTATGCTACCCTCTTCATGTACTTTACACCTGGCTTTCACTCTGAAGAGGACAACATCACAATTCTTCCACTGAAATCCTGGGAACGCTTGCGAGAAGACACTCCACAGGATCATACCGTCTACAAGAATAATGCAGCCATTTTGGTTGGGAGAAAAGGACAGCATTTAACAAATGGAGATTGCCTTTTAGATAAAAAGGAAACAAATGACTTTTTACTATATTTGAGCACATTTACCTCCTTTGTGTTGCTTGCTAATCATGGTCTAGTCTGATGTTGCTATTGGTACTTCTTGGCACAAGTTTAAAAAATCATTGCCTTTATTGTAACAAATAATACAACTTATTTACTCTTATTTCAGTGTAATTTTAAGGTGTGGCTTTGTAATAACCACTCATCTAAGCTGAATTTTGAACCCGTGGCAAGAACATACTGAGCAGTTCTTAATACCGATCACAAGTGTAACATACAAAAAAGAACAGCGAGAAATTAAAAAGGCCCTAAGCTAGAAGAGATTTGTCAGAAGTGCAAATTTATTTTAAAAAGATTCAGAAGCAATTGAAATAATTTATAATGCACTGGGAGAAAAACGTTTAAATGTTGAATAATTATTGTGGGAAAGGGGCAAAATTGTTTTCTTCTGTTTATCAAGATACTTGCAAAGAAGATATTTATGGCTTTGTACATTTGTTCTTTTGCGGGTAAATACACATACAGTAATGAGATTTTTGTCCTTTTCTTTGTTCTTAGCTATTTTGGCACCTTCCAAAATGACTCTGTGGTTTGGGCTTTGATTTTTAATAAGGCTAGTGCAGAATTTCATTAAAATGTGTACTACAAATCTGCATATCACAAAGATTATTTCTTAATGATTTCAGCATATGATTCATTTAAGAAGCACAACATGTTTTTTTTTTATATGTTTGGGGTTGCTCTGACTTCTAAATATTAATCATGTATTCATGCACATAGTTGTCAACATTTGAAAATATTTTTCAGGAATATGTTGATACTGAAGCAATGTACCTCATCTGCTTATTCATAATACTGTTTTAGGGGCATTACAAACCTCTATACCAGTGGTTCTCAACCTGTGTAACCTCAGGACCCACATTTGTCCTTGGTCATTAAGTCGCGACCCAAAAATAGTTTCACATTCGCAGTGATACCTAACCTGTATGGCACAATCGTCCTTTAAGTACACATGCATGCCCCATGTGCACATGTTTATTTGCAGGCAGATGGTAGGGTGGCAGGGTTGGTTTTAATTTCTTTTTTTTAATTTTTATTATTTTTTTATCACTTTATAAATTCTCTCCATCCTGAATGAATTTGCCAGGGGACCCTGAAAACTACGGAGGGTGGTGGTGCGGGGGGGTGGTGATGGTACGCCACACAAGTAGGCTGCTACAAGTGATCTGGGCGGCTATACTTATAGAAAATGAGCAGCAGAGCCCCTGCTAATGCTTCCCCCCCTTTCCCAGCTTCTGCACTGACAGGGGAAGAGCTAGCAGAATGGACATTATGATCTGTTTTTATCTACTCACCACACATTATTAACAAAACTGCAAACCTCTCCCTGCCAGCCTGCCTACTTCTCTCAGCTTCCATGGTCACTGGGAAGGCCGTACTCCCTATTTGAAATTCATCAGCCACGCTGGGGTGGATTGATATCTGCCACAGTGGGGAGAACAGTGTAGGCTGGAGCTTTAACTTAACGATCAGGAGCCGCAGCTCTCGATACTACTCCGCAGGTAGAAAGTGGTGAAATAGTGCCCTCTTTCCCTGGGCCCTATCACTTCAGCAGGGTGCCCAGAGAGTGGACTGTTTCAGAATACATAGAGGGGAATTTATCAAAACTGGAGCACACAAAATGTAGGAGCAGTTGCCCATAGCAACCAATTCTCTCTTCAGTTTGTTCAGTTAAGATTTGAAAATGAAAGATAGAAGCTGATTGGTTGTCATGTAAAACTGCTCCAGATTTTGTCTGCTCCAGTTTTGATAAATTCCCCTCATAGTCTCATGCACACTGCCACAAAAAGTCCCCTCTCTGTCTCCCTGATGAATGGGCAGGAGGGCCAGCTCTATGGACTAAGGACGCTGAGACTCACTGGAGAAGGGGTTGCAACCCACTTTTTTATTGTCAGCTGTGTCCCAGCCAGGGAGATTTACTCTGTGTGATGGAAGTGATGGGATGTTACAGTTGCCAACGGAACAGGTGAGAGGAAATCTTCCGGTGGGGACACCTGTTGCAATGCCGGCTGTCTCTTGGCCCCTTTTTGCATGTTGACCTGCTGTTTACAAAGCTTAATAACACGCACAAATTTAAGAACTCATGACTGAATCAGTCAAAGAAGTAAACCCTCCGCCTGCCTGTCTGCTCTGCTCAGATGGGACCCAGCAAAACCAGTGTAATGAATGCACCCTGTAATTCAATACATATCATCAAATATATCATGCATGAAAGTATTTGGACCACCAGATTTATGGCAAAGCAATCTGTACCAAATGCAACCGATCAGATTGTAAAACACGTTGTCATTTGCTCAGAGGCGTAACTAGAACCTTCAGGGCCCCAGTGCAAGAAACCATGAAGGGCCCCCCACCAACCCCACGGCACTGCATGGTTAACAGGAAGGCTGCCGAGGTCCCCAGCAAGCGTGGGACCTCAGGCAGCTGCTTGTTTAAAATTTTAGTGCCAATGTTCTGTCGAGAACGCTGACCCAGTATCTGCGCTTGCATACAGACGGGATTAACGAGGAAACCGCCATTTATTTACAAAGTATTTTTTTGTAATTGTTAATTGTGACCGTTACGTATACGCCGTCCATGGCAAGAAATGATGGGTGGCAGGAAATGATGGACAGAATATTATTATCGGTCACAATTAATGATATAAACGAAATACTTTGTGAATAAATCCAGGTTTCCTCGATAATATTGGTCTGTGTGTAAGCGCAGATGCTGAGGTCGGCAAATTCGACTAGGCCCGCGTTCTCGACAGAACACCGGTATCTGCGTTTAGTATCGGGGCATTTTCACGAGTATGAATGCTTGTGAAAATGCCCAGTATTGGCACTGGTGTATCCCTACTAAAAAATATAATGCATTGCTGGGACTTGTAGTCCTACATAGTTGGAGCTATTCTGCATTGCTACATAATCTTCATACAGCAATGCACAATACCACCAGCTATGCGGGGCTACAAGTCCCAGGAATACATTATAATAAAAGTAAGGTATGCAGAATACCACCAGCATCCAAACCCCACCCCACCCTATAATGCATTGCTGGAACTTGTAGTCCTACATAGTTGGTGCTATTCTACATTGCTGTGTAATCATCATACAGCAATGCAGATTACCACCAGCTGTGCTGGACTACAAGTCCCAGCAAAACACACACACTCTCCCTCTCTTCCCAGCGCCCCCTCCCACTCCAAACTTACCTTCCCTCTCCTGCAGGCCCATGGCCCTCTTCCTCGTCTTGGCGACCAGGGGGCGGAGCTAAGAGACGGCTCAGCCCCTAAGAGGCGGGACCAGCTCATTCTCCTCTCGATATTATTCTCTCGATATTAATCCGCCTCTCGATAATATTCCGCCGCCCGAAAGTGAGGAAATAGTCCCCGATTTCCCCGGGTCAGTTCACGCGCAGGGGGGTGTATGAGAGGGAACAGTTTTCAATATATAGTTCCCACAGGCTGGCTCGCACAAATCACCCCTCTATGTCTCCCTCCTGAACATGGGCCGCTCTTTGCAGGAAGGACGCCGCGACCCACTGCAGAAGGTGTCGCGACCCACTTTTGGGTCGCGACCCATGAGTTGAGAACCACTG
>NW_017307725.1:274724-305269 GCF_000935625.1 Nanorana parkeri
CCTCTCCCTGCCAGCCTGCCTACTTCTCTCAGCTTCCATGGTCTCTGGGAAGGCAACACTAACTATTAACACTGGTGTATCCCTACTAAAAAATATAATGCATTGCTGGGACTTGTAGTCCTACATAGTTGGAGCTATTCTGCATTGCTACATAATCTTCATACAGCAATGCACAATACCACCAGCTATGCGGGACTACAAGTCCCAGCAATACATTATAATAAAAGTATGGTAAGCAGAATACCACCAGCATCCAAACCCCACCCCACCCTATAATGCATTGCTGGGACTTGTAGTCCTACATAGTTGGTGCTATTCTGCATTGCTGTGTAATCATCATACATCAATGCAGATTACCACCAGCTGTGCTGGACTACAAGTCCCAGCAAAACACACACACTCTCCCTCTCTTCCCAGCGCCCCCTCCCACTCCAAACTTACCTTCCCTCTCCTGCAGGCCCATGGCCCTCTTCCTCGTCTTGGCGACCAGGGGGCGGAGCTAAGAGACGGCTCAGCCCCTAAGAGGCGGGACCAGCTCATTCTCCTCTCGATATTATTCTCTCGATATTAATCCGCCTCTCGATAATATTCCGCCGCCCGAAAGTGAGGAAATAGTCCCCGATTTCCCCGGGTCAGTTCACGCGCAGGGGGGTGTATGAGAGGGAACAGTTTTCAATATATAGTTCCCACAGGCTGGCTCGCACAAATCACCCCTCTATGTCTCCCTCCTGGACATGGGCCGCTCTTTGCAGGAAGGACACCGCGACCCACTGCAGAAGGTGTCGCAACCCACTTTTGTGTCGCGACCCATGAGTTGAGAACCGATGCTCTATACCATCGTGCCATATTTACTGAATTAGGATATTCAATCCTTTTTGAATTTTTGTATACATCAGTAACTTATAAAAGCAACATAAATAGTGTAAACTGTATGCAAATTCTAAAGAGGTTTTTATCATGTATTAAGTTATAACTGAACAGAGGGACATTAACATAGACAAGATTTACAACCTAAAAACTTTAAAACCTGGGACTATCCCCTGAAATTAGAGACAGATGATTTATAACCATTTACAAATTAGGCATGTGTATTAAGCTGGCCATACACCTATAGATTGTCTGCAGATTTTCTATGGTCAGATAAAAAAAAGTGCAACAGATTCCCCCATCTACGCTAAATTGTGTGGATGGAGGAATCTCCCACTGGGCCAAGCTTCAGTATTTTGCTAGTCAGCCTCGTTGGCACTCAAAATACCGGAACAATGCCTGCATCCAAAGATTGTACAGGTGTTTTTACAGCCAGCGGGGCCAAATAGCAAGATACTGAAGCTGGGCCCAGTGGGAGATTCCTTCATTCACATGGTTTAGCGTAGACGGAGGAATCTGTTGCACTTTTTCCATCTGACCATAGAACATCTGCAGATAATCTATAGGTGTATGGCCAACTTTACACTGTGGGGGTTATTCACAAAGCTGCCGAGGGCATCCGTGTGAATAACCGACCCGAAGTGAAGTGGGCCGAACGCTGTTCGGCTATTCACTTCAGGCATGTACGGCTGATTTCAGCCGTATACCGACTGAAATCAGCTGTACGTCGGCTTGCTGTGGCTGGGTTCACAGTGGAGAAGGAGTTCGACTCAGCTGATCCAACATCTGGATTGGCTGAGCCGAACCTGCGGCAGGCTACTCGCTGCTGTTCGGCCTATTCTCATAAATGCATTCGGCTTGGCTATTCTGCTCGGTACCTTGTATGGTACCGAACAGAATAGAAAAACAGTTAAAAAAGTAGAAAAAATAGAAAACGATTGAGCGGAGCTAGCAGTGACAGCTAGCTCCACCCAACTGTTTTCTATTGGCCGGGGGCCAGCCCAGTAACCAGGGACGCTGTTCTGTCATTACGATGAGAGCTTAGCAGAGCCGGCTTTGATATTACCGCCACCTCCGACAAGCTCTCATGACGGTTCAGCGTCCCCAGGTCACTAGGTAACCAGGGGCGCTGAACTGTCATTACACACTGTGAACTTTTTTGGAGCCGCCGTGATAGCACGGTGGCTCCGCCGGGTTCCCAGTGCACTGACAGATCAGCGTCCCTGGTTACCTGGTAACCAGAGGACGATGATCTGTCGCTGCATGCAAGTGGCCAGAGCCAGCCGTGAGATGACGGCTGGCTCCGCCCAGCTGTTAGTAGCAGTCTGTCGGCCAGCCTCTGCTTTTACCTCGGCTCAGTTGAGCCAAAGCATATGCCTTTGGCTCGACTGAGCCCCTTGGCCAACTTCAGGAGCTGTACAGGCTTTAGGGAATAGCCCATACAGCAGCCCTTTGGTTCTTCTGAACCGGAGGGGTCCTGGGGCCGAAGCTAGCCGAAGGATCAGCCGAAGCTACGGCTAGATCCTTCAGGAGCGCTGTGAATAGACCCCTGTGACTCTGTATTCACCTTGATTTTGGTAATATACATAGACAACATTACCAGTTTTCACTAAAGACAACACGAACATGTTCCATAAAGTCTACTAAAAATGGGGTTGATTTGTAAATGGAGAAATTTTGTGAAGGAAATGTTTTTTAGCATAGCAAAATAAGGGGGGGGGAATGTGTTTACTTTGAATACCCAATCATGGTCAGGGGTAAAAATTGATTTTTGCATGTTGCAATAATAGAGGCATTCTAGTATTTGAATATTATTAACAGGCAGTATATGACCTTTAAAACAATCTATCACTAACCTATGTAGCGTCAGGCAATGTGGAGCCATTCATCATTTACAGCAGAAGCACTGAAGTCATTATTTCAGCAGCCTAGCTAACCTAACCCTGCTCCCACCTCTATAGCAGTTTTTTTCTGTCCTTATGCTCTAATATTTGAGGACAAATTGCTCCACAGTGTCTCTGTTAAAGAGGTCAGCAAGGGCTTATTTTAAAACTCATTAACTTCTTGTTAAGAATTTTCAAATACTTGAATGCCCATAGACTGGCCACAGCTTCACCTAAAATGATAAAACATAAATCAACTTAGGTTTTTAGATTCAAACAGAAATTTTTATTTCTTTCTGCCACACTAGTGTTTTCTAGCTTTTGATGCAATCTAAATTATAATTGTTCTAATGATCAAAATTATGATCCAGTAAATCCTAATACCATTGTTTTTTTCTGCACCTAAACCATAAAACAATCCTTTTTAATTTCTTTCTCTTTAGCCTTCAGATCTTTGCTTGAAAGTGTTGGAGAACCAATGATACTCAGCTCAATTTTCCCAGCCATAATTACGATGCCAAAATGATTGGATTATCAAAATATTAAAATGTGTGTGGGGAAAATCTGCAATAGATATGGTAAACTGATTTTTGACATGCTACAGTGTTTTAACCTCACAATATATAAAGCAAATCTAGACTTCATAGTTGAAAATTACTACTCTTAAAGAGACACTAAACTCGGGAGTTAAATCTTAAAAATTAGGGATGTTCAGATACCAGTTCAAATACCAGTGCCAATATTTGGCATTTTCATTAAAAGTACCAGGGTTGCAGTGGTTACAGCTGGTGCCTAGCTCTGGTGCTCCATCACTGTCCTGAAATCATTAGTCTGTATTAGACATGTGCATTCGCATTCGGACGAACCTGCAAATCAACGAAAATCAGTTGATTCGGGCAAACATAAATTCGTTTTCAGCACATGAAAATGTTCTGCGCATACCTGCCGCCATCTTGGAGGCGGAGTGTATGATGTCACATGATGGTGACATCACATGCTGAACAAGCAGTGGCCATATTGGCGTAGATCTTGGTATACACCAAGATGGTAGCACACGAACATGCACGCGCCGCAATCTTGGTGTGTAACAAGATCGACTCCAAAATGGGAGCGCGCATGCACAGAACGTGCCAGTGGCCGATATGGACGTTGAGGTTTCAGATTCTGAGGCTCATTGCCTCGGAATCCGAAACAACATAAAAATGTGTTCCCTTTGACGAAACAAATGAAAACATTTTTCATTTTCATTTGTTTAGTGTGAAAAAAATATTTTTTTGTTTTGCACGTCTAGCCTGTATTGTTTTAGAAAAACTGTCACACAACAATAAACAAAAATGTACCTGTGACTACTATCCAACCTCAACCTAACCACTGAACCATCACATTCTCAAACATATCATCCCCACACAGCTCCCTCCTCATGTATCACTTGCCCCTCCCTTTTAGATTGTAAGTCCTCAAGGGCAGGGCCCTCCTTACCATCTTGTCTTGAATTGTATTGTGATTGTAATGTCTTCCTTATATTGTAAAGCGCTGCGTAAACTGTTGGCGCTATATAAATCCTGTATAATAATAATAATAATACTCGGACAAGTATCAGTACTTGTACTTGAAAAAAATTGTATTGGTGCATCCCTAATATATATTTATAAAAAACCAATCAGACATTAAAAAATTATGCACAAATCCCAAGATCTCCGCATGCTCCTTAAAAATTACAACTGCCTCCTAACTTTTGAATTTTTCTCTAGTTTAGTCTTGGAGCTGGAAAAGTATCAGTAGTTGTACTTGTACCAAGTATGGTCGTTGGTATCTGAACATCCCTATTAAAAATGCATTCAAGTACCTTGACTTTTAACAAAAATGTATCTTATTTGTGTATCCATCAGCTGTAGATCCTCAAACCATCTCTGAATTTATGCTGACACTGTCCTTCCTCCGCTACTTTTTTCCCCATGGTCTCTTTGTGTGTTATGAATTAGCCACTGCTTCAAGCTTGCTCCTATGACTACAAGCTCACATTTAGTTTACTAATTTGCATTAAAAATATGGTCTGTCATGGGAGCAAGGTTGGAGTGGTGGCTACTTTACAACACACACAGGGACCATGGTGAACAAAAGTAGCCATCCTCCAGAAGGAAGGGCAATGTCAACCTAAATTCAGAGATGATTTGAGGATCTATAGCGGAGTGATACACAAATAAGATACATTTTGTTAATAGTTAAGGTACATGAATGCATTTAGTTTAGTGTCACTTTAAAAGTTTTTGTCAGAAAGGTGCCCAATTTCGACGTTACCATGCTGATTTATATTATGTTCAGTCATCAAATTAATTAATACTACAATTCCTGTTCTTTTGTATTAGAGAATAGTCGAACCGAAGGGCTGCTCTACGGGCTATTCACTATTTACGGCTATTTCTTCGGCTTGACTGAGCCGATGTGTCAGGCAAAGTGGGGAGAATGGCCTGCTGAAGAAGGTGGGCCTTTCGCCCCGCAAATGACAGCTGGGTGAAGCCAGCCGTGATCTCATGACTGGCTCCGCCCAGTTGTAATGACAGATCAGCGTTCCCAAATGACCTGGGGACGCTGAACTGTCATTAAACCATAATAACTGGGCGGCCCTGTTGTTATTCAATTGCCTGGACCTGCTAGAAGACTCTAACAGGTGCTGACCAATAGTAAACAGTTGGGTGGAGCTAACTGTCACTGCTAGCTACACCAAATTTTTTATTTTTTTTATTTTTAAAAACACCTTTATTTCTTTTTTAAGCTTTCAATGTATTCACATTTTAAAATTATTTTTTCAACCACAGAGGTACCGAGCAGAATAGCCAAGCCAAATGCAGCTCGGTGGCATTCGACTATTTACTCACTGCCGATCGGCCCTTATGTGAATAGGGCGAATAATAGTGAGTGAGCTGCCGGAGCTTCATCCAGATGTTAGATCAGCTCAGCCGAAGTCCTTCTGCACTTCTGCTCAGCCGAATATGCAGAGCATGTTCAGCTGACCGAAGTGCAGCCAAAGTCAGCTGATGTACGGCTGATTTCAGCCGATGTACGGCTGAAATCAGTTGTACTGAGCTGTAGTGAATAGCCGAACGTTGTTCGGCTCACTTCACTATGGCTTGGATATTCACTCAGCTACCTTCGGCAGCTTTGTGAATAACCCCTTAAATGTCTATTCCTTGCTATATAACAATCTGGAGGCAGCAGGTTTGATTTACTAATCATCATCTCAAAATTGTACGAATATTTACTTCAGTTATCCAATCAAGTGAAAAACATGATTGGGTATTCAAAGTGAACATTAATTTGCTTTATTTTACAATAATTTGTATATTAGAGTATGATAAAGTAGTGTTTACATTCAATAATATTCTAAAATAAGGTAGTAGTCCATTACAAGGCAGAATGCAGATAGAGTTGCTTATTCTGTGGAGCCAATGTTAGTGTGCCTTGGGCATTTTGACTGTTGATTGTAGTGCTCATGACTTGTGATCGGTGACAAACACTAATGCCTGAAATGCCTGAATTGTGGGTCGGAGAAGGTGGTATAGGGAAGTGATAGGGAGGTATTTCCAAAATAGGGGCTATTTATCAAAGATTTTTCCTGATATTTGTCTGGAATTTACCTAAAATGTACCTAAAATTCTATGTTGAACATTCATCCTATGCATCAAGCCAAATAACTAGAAATTCACCCTAGAGTCACTGAGTGAAAATGATATCCTGACATCAAATTCCCTGGCATTTGACAACATCTGTTCTTCTAAAGGAAAAATGCATTTAGACTTGCTTTACAGATATATGGTTCGTTTACAAACATTGCGCTAAGGCAGCCCAATAATTTGTGTGGGCTTCCTAACACATTAAAATGCACCAAAAATGTGCATGTACTATTTTTTGTAGCACAGCACACTACAATGAACAGTTGTGTATTACTGTGCATTGTGGTTCGCTGCAACACACATCCATTGGCATGCTGCATGGGGGGTCTATTAACCTCCCTGGCGGTAATCCCGAGTCGGGCTCAGGGTGAATTTTCAATGCTAGGAGCGGTAACCCTGAGCCAGACTCGGGGCTGCAGAGAAAAGTGACACTCACCTTGTCCCTGCGAGCCCGCGGCGTCCTCTGCTGTACGCGGCCCGAAAATGAAACTAAAAGTCTGCATCTGACTTTTAGTTTCGTTTTCGGGGGTCACAGCAGGCGGGAAATTCAAAAGTGAAAAGTTGTAATGTACATAGAATACACAATACAATTTAATCTGCTATGATTACACTTATGTATTACACTATTTCACTTCAATTTTGTCCCTAGAGCTTTGTCCAGTGCCCTGCCTGACACTTTTTCACAATTATAAGAAATTATAATATAATAAATAATTATAAAATATTATAATATAAAAATAGCCGAGCCGAATGCTGCTCGGCTGCATTCGTCTATTCACTCACTGCTATTCGGCATCTATGAGGATAGGCCGAACAGCAGCGAGTAGCCTGCCGGAGGTTCGGCTCAACTAATCCAGATGTTGGATCGGCTGAGTCGAACTCCTTCTGCACTTCCGGTAGGCCGAACATGCTCAGCATGTTTGGTCGACCCGAAGCCACACGAAGCAAGCCGATGTACAGCTGATTTCAGCCGATGTACGGCTGAAATCAGCCGTACAAGCCTGAAGTGAATAGCCGAACAGCACTCGTCTCACTTCACTTTGGGTTGGTTATTCACTCGGCTGCCTATGGCAGCTTAGTGAATTGACACCATAGTTTGGAAAGTTTCAGGGTTACCTTTGATTTTCAGGACTTGATATCTCAATCTATTTTGGATCATTGGCGTTCAGAGACTGAGGGTGACTGTGGTCTATCTTCTTTTAACAGTTTTCATATGGGAGATTTTTCTACCCAGTGCAGTCTAGAAGCTCATTTATAGATGTGTTTCAAGATGTAGTAGAAGAGAGCTCTTAATATTAAGCAAAGAGATATAATTTGTCTAAAGTTGAACAAGAGGCGGTTATCTCGCATAAGGAGAGGAAGGCAATCACTGCCAGGAACACTGATCAATGTGGTTCTGTGGTTGTTATCAACACCAAAGATTATAGGGTGTATGCTCTCCACCAGTTATCAGATGTGACCACCTATTATGTTCTTGACAGTGATTCTAAAAAGGATTTTAAGAAATCCCTGGAAGAACTTACAAGGCTAGGCGTGATCATGGAATAAGAAGAGTCATAAGACAGCTGACAGACAAGAAACTTGTGTTTTTTTTTCTTTTTCTTTTCAATTCTTGTCTCCAAGGCGTTTGACATTTTGGAAACGTGTGTTTTTGTTTTTTTTTCCCCTTCCGAGTTGCATATGTGTTTTTTTCATTTTGGAAAGATGCATGGAAGAAACATGTGTTTTTTTTCTTTAATTCCAGTCTCCAAGGTACTTGACATTTTGGAAACATGTATTATATACTTTTCTTTTTCCCCAGTTTCCAGTGTGTTTTGTCATTCTGGTAACATGTGCAGAGGAAAAATGTGCTTGTGTTGTGTTTTTTTTTCTGTCCTTCCAGTCTTTTCATTTTGGAAGAATGCATGAAGGTAACATGCATCCTCTTTTTTTTCCTCTCAGTTTCTAGTATATTTTGGAAACATGTATGGAGGAAACATGTACTTTGTTTTTATTTTCGTGAGAGGGGGCTGCTTCCTTTTCTTAGAGATGTGCTCACAAAAATGTTGCAATGTTAAGCCCTGTGGATCTTTTGTTCATTTGAAAACCTAAATTCTACAGGGTCTCAAGCATTGGTGGGTCACTAGTTTTATATTTTAAACAATTTGTGATTGTCAATACTTAGATGTAGTATCCTTTTTGTTACTATGGTTTTTACAATATAATGTCTGAGTTTGATGATGCTTACCCATATTTTTGAAGTGTGCATTCTCATTTTCTCTTCTTTTTGTTTTAATTTGATTACATGGATTGTTTATTAGATACTGGTGCTCCTATGTGTTTTTCTCCACCCTATGTGGCATGTTATTTTAGTGGGGTTGGTTCACAGCCAGCTATGACTAAGGCCATGTAAAGCAGAAATTATTCAGGGGTTGTTTTTTTTGTACAGATATGTATGGAATAAAGTTTAATTTTCTTTGAAAGCACATTGTGTGTTTATTTTGCAATTTTTGAGATAATCACTCCAGAAGAGGGTATCCATGCACCGAATTTAGATTGCAAGGATGCATGACAGGGGTGTGCTGTGTGCTTTGCATTTCTAGTCTACAAGCTCAAAGCTCCCTTGCTATATTAGCCAACATGCCTAGGATACTCTGGTAGGGGGGTATGCTGTTTTGTAATGTTTTGCATTAAAAAAGAGCAAATACAACATTACATTATATTCAACCCTCCTAGTGCTGAAACTGTGTATGAGCACAGTTTCAGCACCATGGAGAGTCATTGCCAGCAGTTGTACCTGCAGGCCCTGCATTCATCTGCTGCACATTTATTCCATTGTAAATAGGGTGAAATTGGATTCACGGAAAATAGTGCAGGATTTCACTTGGGTAAATATGTATTATATATTTTCTAAGTGAACTGCCTGCTGAAAATGATATCTTAACAATATTTGCCAAAATCCTTGCAATGTGTATAGAGGGGGTTATTTTTTTAATTAAAATTAAACTGGAGTTTCCCTTCAAATCTTTCACTCATGATTGGGTATTCAACACAGGCTTAGCTAAGTAAAAAATGTACCGCATTTATTAAATCATCGATTTAACCCTGTGTATTGTTCATAAACATTAATATAGTGATACAGTAAACATATCTTTCTAAAATCAAAAGGGTCACCCTTAAACACATATGCATCCCAAGCTATGCTCAATTTGTGTACAGAGAGACCTTGTGGGATCTTGTAGAGAGGGACCCAAAGGTAGATTTTGTAACATATACATAAAGTGGTTGTAGTTAGTTCCTGAACTTAGCATACACACAGTCATTCTTAAACGCTATCTAATGTTGGAGGTCTGTCTAGCAGTAAGGTTATTGAACATCTATGGTGAAAAGAATGAAACTGTATCTATTAAACCTGCTTCTTTTTATATTGCAAAGAGGGTAGAAGGTTAATGTGTATCTAAACCAAAGAACAAAAAGACCTGAATTCAGCATGATGCATGTGTCAAAGCGATTTTGTTGCAGCGATTTGTAGGAACCACAGTATTGCTCTCCTTAGCGTTTGTTTTTGTTGCCAGGTAAAATTGAATTATAGTCAGGGAAAAGTATATGTTGCTAAAATTCCCAGTGATCTGTATTAAAGAGTTATTGATATTATGTAGCATTTGAACAGAATCCCCTGATTTAGTAGCTACACATGTTTTTCAAATACAGGTTCCCATGAGTGATTTGCACCTGCATAGATAAGCATTGTAGTCAGCCAAAGCAACAACTCTTTGGCTAGGTACAAATCATCAGAGAAAACAAGCAGAGAGATTTGTAGTCATTACAAATCACTATTATACATTTCCTAGTGTGACATGGCCTTATGGAAATTTAGGAACAAGCCAGAAGGCAAAATTGAACAGTGGAAATGCAGACAATTCAGACAGCATTGAAGTATGGAATTCATCCTGCAAAATTGCAGTCCGCATCCTGGTATGTGAGGATGCCTAGGCACTCCTGTACCTACAGCCTCATAGCTGTATATCTGAGGTAAATGATTAAGACATTGGTGCCTCTGACTGCTAGTCTTGTGAGATTTAGTTTTGAGATCACTACTGAGCTGCTCACTGTTCCTCTTGCTGGAGGATGGCCACCTCCACACAGAGATACAGTGAAGAGCAAGGGATGGTGTGTCAATAATGTCCTCCTGTGACCCTTAGGAAAACTATGGCCACAAAAGGTTTGCTCATTGTTTTCTTTTAAATCTGGTAACTGTGGTGTCACAGGCATTCTAAACTTCCCAGTGCTGCATTCTCTATTTAGGTCAGCAGATGGCATCACTCTTTCTCTTTGACCAGGTACTTCCTCTTGGGGGGAAAAGTCAGAAAGGTAATGCTGGTCCTAAAGATTTAAGACTGTCAACTATTAGGTAATAGGTTTGTTAAACTAGCTAAGGAAACATCAGCAAAATGTATAAAATAACAAATAAATTGCCATACAATGGTTAAAAACACACATTTTAAATAAAGACATTGTTAAATGAGTAAAATATCAGATTTCTTATGCAGTTGCATCCTGTCACAGCTAAACTAGGCTCTGCAGGAGTTGTCGAATTCAGGCACTTTCAATAGGAAGAAATATTTGCACAGCGAATAAAAGGCTTTTTATAAAGAAGGCGAATACTTTGCTAATGGCTTATATAACAGAGGGGTTCCTAATTCAGCAAGGGAAAATGTAAACCTCCATGCACCGTCTGTATCCTGTTATACTGAGCGGCTGCTTTGTGCTTCATCGGTGCTCAGGTTGCAATGATAATGGGAGATTGCTGAGAATGGATAATACAGAAAGAGAAATAAATATATATATATAAATATATATATATGTGGCAGCTGAATAAAAACCTTTGGAAAAGAGAAACATTAAAAAGGGAGAGAGTTTAAAATAGAATTCTAATCAGCAGCCAGAAGGACTGGATCGTAAAAGTGATTGAGATGTCACAGATAGTTGGAAATGAGAAAAAGTGCAAGAAGACATAACAGAGTGTAAGGCCTCCTAACTCCTGCAGTGCCAGAGAGGAGATTTTTGGCAAACAAAGTAATGCGCATTTGTAACATCCCAAGTGGCATATATATCTAGTATAAATCATTTTGTAGTACTTGAAGTTGTGAAATGTATATTTTATCAGACATGCTCAGCCTTTTTGCAGGGAATGTACAGTATATTTATATCCAAGGATAAAAATAAAAGTTAGAAGTTAGGAAGAAGCTTGTGCAAATCCTCCAAATGTCCTGGTTTTTGGAACCTTAGAGGTGTGGAGAACGGAAAAAAAAATCCTAGGTCTAGTTGTGCAGGCACAGAGCAGATTTTGATACATTGCTAATTTGAGTATCATATTGTAGAGGAGTATGCCCTTAGTCCTTTCATCGTGTTTGCCCTCCATATGCTCCATATAGTATTGGTTATCTTAACCACTTTAACATTACTGACTGACCAAATACTGTGATACTTAACTTTCCCCTTCCTAGACTCCTACTACCTGATCCTAAAAAATACACAATATTTTAGCATATGTTGGTATTTAGTTAGAGTTAGAGTAGAGTTAATTAAAGTCAAGTTAGATGCTAGGGTTTTCTATGTATACATAATAGACACTTACCAAACTAGTTATCCTGTGTTCCTCTATTCTCTTTCTATGACAACTAACTAACTAACTAACTAACTAACTAACTGACTGACAGTCAGGCATAGTTGTTGGTTGCTTTCCTGCCTCCTGTTTGCTGCCTTTGCCCATGACTTTCTCCCCCAGTCCTTCTGCTTTCCAAGTACCCTAATATGTTTGTGTACATTATGTATGTCCTCAGTTGCCACACCTGTTTGGGTTTAGTATTTAGTCAGTCAATGCTTTAAAGGGACACCAGATGCCTATGTCTGGTTGTCCATTTGTATAGTTAGTTTAATAATACAGTGCTTCTGCAGTGTTTGTTTTTCATGATCTTTAGTGGACTTGTCCAGTACTTTGCTTTCTCCAGCTTTCCTATTTGGCTATCTATCTATTAGATACTGGATCACACTCATTTGCACTCGCTTGTCCAAGAACCCTAATATCACAGAGACCTTGCCTATTTAATGCTCAGCTTGTTAACTGATTTCAGAAATAAAAAACAAATAATATGTTTCTTGGACAGTGTGGTTTTGTGCAATGGTGTATGGATTTCCAGTGGATGGACTATCTATTAGATACTGGATCACACTCATTTGCACTCACTTGTCCAAGAATCCTTATATCATAGAGACCTTGCCTATTTGATGCTCAGCTTGTTAAATTGCCTGATTTCAACCCACTGCCTTGACCCTTATTACTCTTTTGTTGCATAAGAACCTGGGGGCAATTGAGTATGAAGCAAGCACACAAAATCTTCCTCAAAAAGTGTCTGCCAAAGGTGAAGAGCACTGCATTAGTAGTCATCACACAAATGGCCAACTCTTACAATATTGGAAGTTAATGCCATCTGAGAGAGCTTAGAAAAAAACAAATAATATGTTTCTTGGACAGTGTAGTTTTGTGCAATGGTGTATGGATTTCCAGTGGATGGACTACCTATTAGATACTGGATCACACTAATTTGCACTCACTTGTCCAAGAACCCTAATATCATAGAGACCTTGAAGAGATTGTGTATAAAGAAGACTTTGGGTACAGAAGAAGTGACTCTATATATACATAGGTCAGATATATAAAAACAAAATGCAAGTGTGTTGCTCATCAAGGCTTGAAAAATAGGGAAAGGAAAACAAGCTTAAATGCAAGTGGAGAAAATTAACTGGTTGTGAGCATTCCAGGCTCTACTTGGGCCTTTAAAGAGAATAAAAACTGTTCTGCTTGCTAGTAATGTATGGCTAGGATGTATGACTCAGACGTGTGACAGTAATCATTTATTGGGACAGTAATATTGATTGGAGATATGCCAAGGCAAGCTTTCTCTATAGGTCTGCTTAAAGTTACATAGTATTTGAGGTTGAATAAAGACATAAGTCCATCAAGTCAACCATTCCTAGTAAACCAATTAGCTCTTGGTTTGGGATTTCCATTTTTACTACCGTGTTTCCCCGAAAATAAGACACTGTCTTATTTTTTTTTTTGCACGAAATAAGACACTAGGTCTTATTTTCGGGGGATGTCTTACCTGGCTGGGGGAGGAGTGGACGATGTCCCGGAAGGCGGCGTGCTGTTGCCGGTCCCGGAGGATGTCGCTTCTATTGTGCGTGTGTGCGTGCGGGAGCTGCGGCTAGCGTGTGGGCGGGGCAGGAGCTGCGTGCGTGCGTGAGCTGCGGCCGAGTTACTGTGAAACTAGGACACAAACATTTTTGCACTTGAAATGTTTCACTTCTGCAGTTATAAATCAGTAACAATGTGCACATCTGCACCTTAAAACACAGAGGGCCATTGTTGTCTTACAGTTATTGAAAACAATAACAGTACCCCAGAAACTTGGGTTGTGGTTTACCCCAGAAGACAAAGCCTTTGCTGTTTTTGGGATGAAATGGTTGCTCATCTACCCAATGACCAGGAAATTGGAGGCTGACACCTTGTCAGGATCAGACTCAAGGACATTGACCATGGGTGCACTCGTGTGACACCTAAGGTGGAAAGGAGGTACATTTGTGTATTCCGAATGGAAGCCAGGCTCAGCAGAGGATCACTGAAAGTCTGGATAAGTGGAATACTGTGATGCAGAGTAGGTAATGTCGGATTCTTCAGGGTGTGGGGTCTAAAGGCCAGCTGGTTCTCACCAAAGGTCCTGATGAATGAGATGTTATGCTGTGTGCTGGCTCCAGGTTGCGACCTCTAAATTAACCCTAATCTGCTGACAGCAGATGATGGTTGAAAAGGTCAGAGGTCAGGGCAGGTTGTGGTCACAGATACCTGGAGGCAGTACAAAGGTCTGGGCAGGCTGCGAAAATGAATACCAGGAGACAGAGACAAAGGTCAGGACTGGGGGCCAACTCAGGTTTCAAGGAATGAGCCAAAGGTTGGTACACAGATCATCAACAACAATGGCAGCTTTCACAGTAAACAGAGGCTCTGTGACTAGCTTGGGACAGCATTGCTTGGGCAGATTTTAAATACAGAGCGCAAGAGGGAGGAACCACTGGATTGGTCATAAGCTGACAACACTTGATTGGCTGAGAAGCTGTTTAAAAATCAGCAGGGAGATCAGCCAATACCTAAAGCTTCCAGACTAGTGCAAGAGCAAGATAGGAACAGAGCACATGTAGTATAACAACAAGCAAAAGCACAGCTAGCTGCTGATCTGTGACACACAAGTTAGTAGAACTACGAATAACAGATCATCTGCAATGCTAATCTGTGGCAGTACTGACACCTTTTCCCTTTTCTTCCTCTTCCCGTCAGTGGTTGGGGGTATCTTTTGTTACAGCAATGAGGCATTACGAAGCAGTAGAGTAGTAATAAGCACTGCCAAGTGTTCAAAGGGGCAGCCTTGACACTTCTAGCAGGTTTTTGACCAAGGACATAGGTCAGAACAAGAGACTCCTTCAGTTGTATTTTATTGGAGCATGCAAGAAAAAGTAAATCCCATAAACGCTATAGACACTGGGCCTCTGATGGTGATGTGCTGTGTGGATTTTACTTGTGTTATCTCTCATGCTGGAAGTTCCCCTCATCTCTTGTAACTAGCAGAAAGGGTCAGAAGACATAACTAGTTTATACCAGCTTATGAAAATACTTCTCCAAGGCATTTGATACGGTACCACACAAACGCTTGCTACACAAGCTGAGAGCTATGGGCATAGATGAGGTGGTGTGTACGTGGATAGAGAACTGGCTACGGGAACTGGTCCAGAGGGTATCTGTAAATGGCACGTTTTCAGAGTGGGCTAGTGTAATGAGCGGTGTGCCTCAGGGTTATGTGCTGGGTCCCATATTGTTTAACTTATTTATTAATGACGGGGAGGGTGTTAACAGGAGGACCTAGATAAAATAGGGGAGTGGGGATTAATGTGGCAGATGAGGTTTAATGTCGATAAATGCAAAGTAATGCACTTTGGAATTAAAAATAAACAAATGGGAATGTAACCCTCTAGTCATTTTTTAGAGTCTAACTACTCTGAGGGATACTTGGCCTTTTTTGGGAGGGGCTGAAGTTGCCTCACTACAGTCATGTGTTATGTTATTGTGTATTATATATGTGATAGGTCTGCACTAAAAAGAGAAATATTTATATATTTTTATATTCATTACTAGAAAGTAATGAATATAAAAAACTAAACAAAATTCCAGCAGCTTGAAAAGAGGCTGATATATTCATTTCTAGTTATCATGTATTAAAGTGCAAACATCCCCTTCATTTTAGTAGAAAATGGCAATGCACCAGCCCAAGAGAATATTTTAAATCATTATGCACTTTTGCAAGAATTCAAGTAGCTGACATACTGCACCAGCAGTAAGGCTACCCCAAAGTCTGAATTAAACCATCACTATCAAATGTAAATGGCCACTCCCAATTGGTAGGATCCAAGATAATTAGAGGTCAACATAGGCTTGCATCTAATGAATTTAGTCTCAGATTATCCACAAAATGTGAAATGCAAATCATTAGTTGTTATCTGTTCAACTTCCGCAATTGGATCAAAATTGTAAAGGATAATCCTCAAACGTTACTAAAAGACAAAAGTAAAGAATCCAATGGTACAGATAATACTGAAGATCCAATTTAATAAAACTTTAAAATGCTGGCTTAACATAAAATTGTCCCTTAACACCTTATTAACATGCTCCTTTAAAAATACCTGCAGTGGCCGTGTGGTCCTTCCAACATACTGCAGACTACAAGGACACTACAATAGATACTGTATATAACAAATCTAGACTGGCATGTAAGAAAAGTACTAAACTGGCATTCCTTGTATGTATTTTTGTTATATTTGGATCTGTCAAGTTTACATATAATACACCTCATAGTGTCACTATTGTGAAAAAGGAAAAAACACTTTATTACTATCTCAAAAATATGTTTTAAGGGTTGCTCTATAACATAAACATGGGGCCTTCCTAAAGAAAACTGAGGGTTTTTCGAGGCAATACACAGTAGATAAAATATTTCCTTTTTAAAATTGTCCATTAGCATAAAATAGAGTAAAAAAAAAGTTGTAATAAAAGCATACTTTTGTTTCCACATTATCTTGTAATAATATATCTATTAAGCTCACCGTCCTAATTTCTCTCATCAAGTAGCTCCTAATTGTATCCAATTTCTAGATATAATTTTTACTTATTTACTTGTTTCTGATGGAATGACTTGGATCCACACAGGATAACGGCAGTTACTAATGGGATTAAACCCACTCCTATTAGTATTTTTATTTAGTGACAGTGTTCCCTTGCCTAATTAGAATGTTGAGATCCAATACATTTACAGCATATTCATTAAATTCAAAAGTTAATTTAATGTCCTTATCATTACAATTTAGTTCTTGCCTAAACTGATGTAGAAATTGCACATTAACTTTCCAAAGGAGGATGTCATCTATGTACTGTGGGGCCAGGATGTAAGTAAATACATAAGTTATAAATAAGTTTACCATTCTTGGAGCATATTTTGCTCCTATGGCAACTCCCCTGTTTTGTCAAAAGATCCTTCTTTAGAACCAAAAGTAATTCTGTTGCATGGCAAACTCAAGAATTTGCATAAAAAAAACATCTCTGTCAACAGAGAAAAGATTAGTCTGATTAAGATAATATTTGGCTACTTCCAAACTTTGATGGTATGAAATAATAGTTTTTTTTTGCAGAAATAATGTTTATTGAGTTTTTCACAAACGTAAAAAATAAACAGCATACAGAGCAAAACAACATACAAAGGCAACATCAGAAGGGCGAATTTGGTAATGGTAGCAGAGCCGTAGACTATAACAACCACCTCAGAAATGTACATGACATTGTGCACAGGTACAAGCCGTACCTCCGCTCCAAGTCCTGTCCCCGCGTGGGGATTCCAGACTGCTAAAGCTCTCCCCTGCAACAGGCCAGGACTTTTGCCCGTTGGTAGTGATTTAAGAATACGGAGGAGTTCAGCGTCCGTAAAAGGCTCGGAAAGCTCCTGGAAAGCAGAGGCTGGAAGCCTGGGAAGCGCAGTTCGCGCCAAATATTCATGCAGTTGTGCAGATTGTTCCGCGGGGGTCACGTCTGTAGGGTCAGATTTGATGTGGTAAAGGGTAGAGAAAAAGGTTTCACATTCTTTGGTGATGAGGTTCGGGGCATGGACCACGCCATTTCTACCGGAGTGGAGTTTAGGGACGTAAGTCGAGACCCGCTGCTGGCATACTGAGCGAGCCAGCAAACTGCCACTCTTATCTCCCTGCTCATAAAAAACGCTCCTCACCCTGTCCCTGTAGGAAGCGTATTTGGCATCCAGATGATCCCGGATCTCCGATCGGACACGGGTCAGATCCTGAAGGATGAGAGAGGACGGAGATGTCTTGTGAGCCGTTTCTAACGTGGCTAGTTCAGCCATCAATCGGGCAAGCATAGCGCCCCTCTCCCTTTTCATGCATGCACCGTGCTTTATAAAGACCCCACCGTGGCTTTAAGAGCTTCCCAGCGGATAGGGGCAGGGGTGGGGTCATTCGTGTGGTCCAGAAGGAAATTGGTGATTGTGGAATGGATGTCGGCTTTACAGCAAACATCCAGAAGGAGGGTCTCATTCAATTTCCAGGAGTAAGAGGACCTGTTAGTGTGCGGTATCGTAAGGGTCAATGAGACAGGGGAGTGGTCATATTTGCGTACCTATCAATGTGTCGGGCGCCCAAGAGAGAAGGTGGTGAGAGACAAGAAAACAATCTATCCTGCTATATGATCTGTGGGGACCAGAATAGCAAGTATAGTCCCTATGGGTCGGGTGTTGAATTCTCCATATGTCAACTAGCTGGAGGGAATGTAGTCTCTTTTTCAATCTATTAATGGAGGAGAAGGAGATGTGGGACTTCCCAGATGTAGTGTCCAGGCTAGGATCAAGCACCAGGTTAAAGTCCCCCCCCTAAAACGAGGACGCCCTCTGAGAAATCCAACAGTTGCGTCAAAATGGAGAGCAGCTGGGGGATTTGTCCCTGATTCGGCAGGTACACATTCGCTAGGGTGATCAGTTTGTTCTGGATGGAGCATTTCACAAAGACATACCTGCCCTCGGAGTCTACCCGTTCAGAGAGCACCTCACACGGTAATGAAGAATGGAACCCGATCGCCACTCCCTTGACCTTGCGGCCCGGATCGGAGCTGGTTATCCATCTGGGGAACTGTCTGCAGGACAGCCGAGGAGACGCGTCTGACACAAAATGGGTCTCCTGTAGAAAAGCAATTTGTTTATGCAATGAAATAATAGTTTAAAAAGAAAAAAATGTCTGCAGTGGCCAAAAGAAGTGAATCCTTTTATTGTATGGTTTTGAGAACATTAATAGAATACTTAGTATTTATTACATATGAGGGCATATTCACCACATGTGGTTGCAAAAGAGCCAAAACTGATAACTCCAAATAAGTAAGCACAATATGAATCTGTGTCTTTAAAATCTAGCCAACATGCCCAGATCTTATAAAAGGAAGCATAGTTGTCAAGGTAAGAGTACAATAGCTCTTCCAGGAGACTAGTGGAATCAAGTTTAAGAAACCAGTCGGAGATCGAGGGTACATGAGTAGACCTCCATTACCTTGGTATAAGAGACATACTGGATTTCTAATAACATTCGGTAGAAAATAGACTATTGGTGTTACAACCCTCGCTTATACAATTTTATATTTATCCACCTATATTTATTCACTTTATACCATTAGATGTGGTTTTAGATGTGTTAGATTGGTTATACATCAGTCTTCCTTTAAATTATTGTCCTTTTTATTTATTGTTGCCGATTGCCAGACTGATTAATTTACCTGGTATATAATTCAACCATTTAGTATCCACATTGTATTTTCACTTTATGGCACACATATGCATTATTCATTAACTTATTTAACTTATCATATTTAACCAATCAGTTTTATATTCGTACCTTCACCATATTTATATGACACGTGTATTTATTAACGTTCATGCACATATGCACCTTTGGATTGCATTTAGTTGCAAGTAGGATTTGATCACTTATATTGGTTTCGTTTGTGGTATAAATATAGCACGTATCACAATACCAAGCGCAGCACACTGGTTCACAATTGATCACTTCGATAGATATTGCTGCAGCTGGATTATAATCATTTGGATCATATTTTTTGATATTATTATTTTTTGATATTATTATATCTTTTTCTATTTTTTCTGTATTTTGGTTTCTGATTTTTTCATATATCCTAGCGCAACTACCTTGGTCACCATAAGAGACATAGCAATGTCAAGCAAAAAAGAAACTAATGATTTCCTATATTTGCAAAGTGAGTCCAGGGTAAGGTGAAACAGGCAGACCCAGGGGTCGGCTGGAATCTGCGTGCCACACACTTGGTGAACACTAGTTAAAATCAAAGACCAAAGGGGTTTATTAAAAAGGCAGAAGAAGACATTTTGTAACTAGACGAGCCGGGACGGGAGGGGACCTGTCAGAATGACGGGAAAATTCCTGTTTCAATGTGCCGCGCAAGCGGACACAGGTGCAGACCATAAGCCCACTCTGGCCGCTGACGTCACACGCCGGTTATATAGGCAGTGTGATGTGATGCGGCTGAATGTATGGAGGAGTGAGTGGATGTATAGGGGGATCGTCGGGAGAGGCAGTCCAGGATCTTTGTAAATTAGCTCAATTAAATGTAAGTTTAGATGTGGTGACTATCATCTTAGCACTAGATGTTGATCTATGCTTTGACCCAAGAAATTGAGTGGATAAAGCCAGACAAATTGGGAGAGAATTATCCCCTTTCTATTTTGTCCCCCTTCTTCATATAGATGGGGGAGTATGTGTTGAGGGGATACTACTTTTTGTTGTAGGCAGTGCTCATATGTATGTATAATGTGAATTACACATGAATAGCCCCAACGATATGTAGATACTTTCTAATATCCGATTATAAATTTTGCAGTATGGATGGACGGAATTTAGCCCCTCATCTTCGTAACTCCTGTGCGTCCCTCTTTCCCATGTCCTCTGTGCGATGGATCTTGTCCCATTGGAGATGTGGATTGATTCACCACTAAGACCCTGATAAAAAGGCTATGCATTTTTTGATGTTTGTTATATGTCCACTATGTGATGTAATTGTTTTTGTTAATTATTAGGATAGTCATATGTGGTTACATCCACGATATTTAAATATTACAGGCAGCCTCCTATCTTCCTGAGGAAGCTTTTTAGCGAAATGCGTCGAAGTCTGGACCCACGGTGCATCGATGCAAGACTTTTTGACATGTGTTTGACAAATATATAATGAACTCAACAATTATTTATCAATATTTATAAATGGTTACTACAATGCTGATGCCTAGAATGTGGCCATGTGGTCCAGGGAGGCTACATGCCCATGGTGATTTTAGACTGTATTATGTTTAGGAAATTGATGTGGATGTGAAACCAACGGGCTTATACATTGGCCCCTCCCTTTTTTAATCAGTATTTATTAAGCCAAATAAAAAATGAATTTCTAAGAGTTACATGCGTAATAATTATATGTTCTCCATGCCTAGAGTGACACCCTAAAAGCCCCACTTTCTCTCTTTTTTGCTTCAATTTAATTAGGGGTGTGGTGTCCTGTTCTCCCTGGTTGCTCAGAACCATATTTTGTTGTGCTGTAATAAGGATGATGAGACTTATGTATAACATAAATGTCATGGTGCCTTTGTAGCACCAAATAAACCTGGAGTTGATTATTGTATCTTTTACAAGTGAGTAATACTTTCAGCATTATTTAATAAAGTAACACAAAGAAAAATGATGATATGTAAAGTCCAATAACCCAAAGTAACCAACAAGAAAAAACTTATTGACTGACCTGAATGTATTAAGTTAAAATATGGTTTCTAGAGGGTTTTTCTGCTGGCAAGTACTTGTTGCCATTTACATGGCTTTATATGGCAGATTTCAGTTAACTGATGTTAGATCTATTAACACTGAATTCTGATTAGCTGCTTTGGGTTGCAGCACTTGGTATGTTACTGTCAGCTTTAAAAATAGTGATAGCTGTGTGCATCATTGTTTCCATTTATACTAAAAAATACATAAAAGTCTACTTGAGACATTTCACAAAAAGTGGGGGGATGTAAGGGTTTCTAGAGGGGTGTAAATGACCTTCCAAGAGAGATATATTAAAAATATCACAGGGATGGTGGGAAAAAATATCAAAATGTATTTTGTTTTAAATATTGTTAAAAAATAATACATTCATAAATCAAAACAAAACACAACAAATCCCTGCATAGGAAATGTTTGTATATTCACTGATATAGTATATGGCTCTAAATATCCAATTGTTCATACATATCATGATCTTATTCACATATTTTGGGAGAGATGCCCGGAAAATACGGCTAGCTTCATGACACCAGGGAGACCTAATAGAAATACAGCTATTTCAACATCTCACTTCTGAATAACAACTCCTGGTGATTTTGGCTGGACGACTTAATGCCGTCTCTCTCTGTATAACCCTGAGGTCCCAGGTGTGACAAACCAGGGAGACTGTAGGGGAAGCGGTGGGGCCACCCGCCACCCACCCTCTCGATTTTCCGGGCATCTCTCCCTCATTCCACAAACCAACCCTGCATGATACCCTTCAGTGGGTCCCCTGATGAAGCAAATGGCAAAACGCATCGGGGCCTATTAAGATAAGCCACGCTTAGGACAATACTATTATATACAAAAATGTTTCTTTATTTGGAAAATATGTGAATAAGATCATGATATGTATGAACAATTGGATATTTAGAGCCATATACTATATCAGTGAATATACCAACATTTCCTATGCAGGGATTTGTTTTGTTTTGTTTTGATTTATGAATGTATTATTTTTTAACAATATTTAAAACAAAATAAATTTTGATATTTTTAATATATCTCTCTTGGACGGTCATTTACACCCCTCCAGAAACCCTTACATCCCTCCACTTTTTGTGAAATGTATTGAATCTAGGGGGAGACAGCCCATGATTTAGTAAACTACTTGAGAAATTTATCAGGCAGATCACATATTTTACATTCATTACCATTGTCCATAAATGACACACACTCTGCAGTACAGCAAATACTGTACTGTTGAAGAATATAGTGGTGTAGTTCAGACAGCAGATGAATCAAACCACTTGGCTGTAGTTATAACTGAAATATCTCCTTTAGTCAGACTATTACTTTAAGACCATAGTGATTAGAGAATATCACTCAATGGCATTTTAACAAAATTGAGAGTTCATTAAATGTTATTATAACAAACTATCAAAACAGAAGTGCCCCCCTTTCATGTCTCCCCTTCTTCATCACTAGTTTTATTTGTAGAAAACACGATGTGATGGTAACACCTGGAGTTCAAACTGAATGGATGCATGAGTTCTGAGCTCCACCAAAACCTAAACCAGACTAGAGTATTTGGTAGGAATGAGATAATGTGTCTGGGTATGGTGTGGGGGGTGGGGTGCAGGGGAGTTTGTTGAACCCTGTGTGATGTCTGAATATTGTGAACTTAAAACTTGATCCTACGCATGTCTATAGGGAAATGCAATCTTGATAATGAAGACTAAAAGGCAAGGGATTCAAAAAAATGGCATGAGGAACTCAGCACTGCATTGGAGGACATGTAACAATGCAAAAAAAGGACTTCCGGTTCCGGCGCCCACCGCATCGGCAGCACATGTAACGTGCTCCGGCCACACGGGATCACCACGAGCATATAAAATCTATTAATTCCACCCCGATATCTCCAATCGAGCTTCTCTACTGACTCACTCAGTTTTCAGCACCAGATGGATAAGTTTGTGGCCAGAACTGGCGATCGTTCTCGATCGTAACGCCGGATGAGTGAGAAAGGCGCCTTAGGGCCTAACAGGGCCTCCACATCCCCCTCATCCATTGCGGGATCAGGATCGGAGGAGGATACTACAACGGATCCTTCTTCCATTGCCGCGGCTGTGGCTAGACTCCTCAGACCTACCATACAAGAGGTGGTATCATCGCTCAATCACAACGCCTAACGGACGCGGAGTCCCGGATCACGCTATTAGAGGACGAGCTGACCAGAGCCCACACGAATATAAAGGAGACGGTGAAAACCCAAAGATACTTATTGGAGAAGGTCGATGACCTTGAAAACCGGTCAAGGCGTAACAACCTGCGCATAGTCGGCATTCCTGAAACTTATCCTCCGGCGGCATTGACGGATCTCTGTTCCCGCACTATTCCCTCTAGCCTGGGCATTTCCACAGCTTGCGTAGTGGAAAGAGCACACCGCCTCGGTACACAGAAACCGGATGCGACACGCCCGGTCCTCGTCAAATATCTTAACTATGCTGTTAAGACTGACATTCTCCGAGCTTCCCGTGCCAATTCCGACCTCCGGGTGGATGGGCATAAGATTCTAATATTCGCAGACTACTCGGCGGAGGTTGGGAGAAAACGGAAGGCCTTTGCGGAGGTATGCAAAACACTCTACCACAGAGGCATTAGGTTCTCCTTGGCCTATCCGGCTACGCTTCATCTCCAGTCCCCAGAGGGGGGAAAACTCATCTTTACTAACCCTAAGGACGCCCACAAGTACTTGGACTCCCACCTCCAGAATCTCTCCAGCACCGAGCAATGCTCTCAAACCAGCGGGAAGAGAATGAGGGTATCCCCCCCCCCATCCCCAAATAAGCCCGGTCGTGAGGCAAGCCGCGAACCCCTTCCTACTTGAAAGCCCTATGGAACGCTATGCTGTCATTCAGGCGATCCTTTTATCAAGGAGAACACCGTCTACTCATAGTTCCTTAGTCTTTCTGGGAACCTCCATGGATGGGACACTCTAGCGGCTCTACGATTGGTGTTTTTTTTGTTCTTTCGTTTGATTTTTTTTTTTGAAGCTCAGATTTATGTCCGGCTTATATTATCATCTATTAAGAGCTCTTTAACTTTCCCATAGATTTGGGATAAGGAGGACATGACTTACCCCTTCACTGGTCCCATAGAGCAGCACACAATATCCCTTTTTTTTTGCAAACAGAGCTAAGGGGAAACAATGAAATAATAGATCAGTGGGTAGCTAATCCCTTGTTTAGCAAGGCCGGTGAATTGTGCTATTAGTGGTGGGAAAAAAGGAAGTCACTGATGCTTTTAACCAGGATATCCACTAAGTTTACCTTTCCTGGGTTCATCCACTATTATACAATGTTATATTATTATCTAATGTGTTTTTGTTCATTCTTTTTAGCCTCCTCACAGCCTTGCAGCCTCTACTCGACCGGATCTTCAGCAGAGCTCTCCTCGTGGCCTCTCTGCTCACCCCCCACAACCGGTAATACATTACACAGGTAAATTGCGTAAAGTTAAAAAACAACTACTTTCAATGACACATCTCCTGTATATTAAATAAATTTCATCCTTAATGCAATTCAGAGTGATTTCCTGGAATGTTAAAGGCCTCCGCTCCCCACACAAGAGATCAAAAGTATTACAACATTTATCTAAACTCAAAGTTAACATAGCAATGCTTCAGGAGACCCACCTATCCCTGGCGGACCTCCCTCGTCTCAAAACATTTTGGGTAGGAGATGTCATAGGCTCACCCTCAGACGGCAGAAAAGCGGGGGTGGCGGTTCTGCTGAGCAAAACCTTACCCTTCCAAATCATTGAATCGTCTGTTGATACGGAGGGACGAAGAATTAGAGTACATCTTAGGCTTTATAATACGGATTATGTGCTTTACAATATCTATGCCCCTAATTCCCCTACTAAAGCATTCTTCCAGGAAATCACTCGCTTGGTGGCCCTGAAATTTCTCCATGATACACTGTCTCTACATGATGTGTGGAGATTGTGCAACCCAGAAGGGAGAGAATATACTCATTGTTCCATGGTACATGATTCGTTCTCCCGTATAGATTATCTTTTTTGTTCACCCGCTTTACTCCCGGTAGCCACAAATGCCAGTATCCATGATATTGTAGTGTCTGAACACGCTCCTATCGAACTTGTAGTATGCACCACACTCCCCAAAATTGTGGAGATTCCCCTCTCGTCTTCTCAAAGACGTATCCTTCAGGGATGTTGTAAAGATGGGGTGGAGAGACTACGTTGACACCAATTTAAACTCTGTTTCCTCACCAATACTGTTTTGGGAAGCCGGAAAAGCTTTCTTACGAGGGAAAGTTATGTCCTACGTCCATGGGAAAACTAAGAAAGTAACAGCTGAGTACCATAAAGCTAGTGGGGTGTTGAGGCAAGCCTATGCGGAATATAAGACCCGTCCCTCTACATCGTCCAAATCTGCTTGGACTAAGGCGAAAGGCGAGTACGAAGCCAGGCTGGATAAATTCGAACTATACACTAAATCCCTATGGGACCTACAATTTCATAAGTTCGGAAATAAATGTGGTAAAATGCTTGCCAACCTCACTAGGGGACACAAGCCCTTGACACAAATATATTCCCTCTTAGACAAACATGGCCTTAAAGTTGACGACCCCGAACAAATTAATACAATATTGGGAGACTACTACCGCTCCCTCTACAGCACAGATGCTCGAACGACATCAAATATGACCACCTATCTTGACTCTATACCCCTTCCTGAGATTGAAAAATCTCAACTGGAAGAACTTAATACAGAGATTACTCAGGAAGAAATAGTGACCACTATATCCAACCTCGCTAACTGTAAGGCTCCTGGGACAGATTGATACATGGCCGAATTTTTTAAACTTTTAAAGGAGGATATCGCCCCAACGCTCACCTCGTTGTACTCCTTTATGTGGAAAAAGGGCCTATACCTTCCCACGGGCGATGAGGCCTATATCAAAGTAATACCGAAACCCCTCAAAGATCCTATGCTTCCAGGCTCCTATAGGCCGATCTCCCTCATTAATCTGGACGCGAAAATCTTGTCTAAATTGTTGGCTGAACGTTTAGCGAACATTTTACCTACCATCATCCATCCGACGCAAGTTGGCTTTACTAAGGGAAGGTCGGCAATCATGAACATTCGCAAAGTCCTAGCTGTTCTTGAAAAAACTTTCAGTTTCCCGGGACCGGGTTGTGACGACATGGTGATCAGTTTATGTGTATTGGTTAAGTTAAATGTGTATTGGTATTGAGTTATGTTTGAGTGCGTTATGCTGTGTGACCTGGTTATGTATAGACTATCAGCACCATCCCTCGTTATCTCCCATTGTTCTCTGAGGGAGCTCAGAACAATGACATTCTGGCCAGGCTTCTGCCATGGCTGTCTGGAGTTCGTTAGCAGGTGGACACCTGTGGTGTTGAGCAGACCGATGGTCTGGGAGGAGGGGAGGTGGATGTGATGGGATTATATTCTGATTTCATATAATAAGTTTGTGCAGTTGTTCAATAAACCAGAGTTTGTTTACCCTACACTCAAGCCTTGGCTAGTGACTGGGGAAACTGGGAGCTACAGATCTTCAGGTTCCAATATCTCTTCAGCAAGGAAGAAGACAGCGGCGGACATACTCATCCTGAGTACGGGGGTCCGTCACACGGGTAACACAATTATTACAGTTGACGCGGAAAAAGCCTTTGACAATGTCAAACACGACTGGCTTTTTGCAGTTCTCGGACGCCTGTGATTTTTGGGTCGGTTTGTCTCCTTCCTTAAAGCCATGTATCAATCCCCAAAAGCAAGGGTGCATACACCAGGTTTCCTCTCCCCCCAGATTCCACTGATGAAAGGCACTAGACAGGGGTTTAAAAACGGTAAAAGTGTAAACCACTTCTGGCTTGACAAAGAGGTCTTGAACCTCGAAACGCGTAGCCAAACCCTTCTCCTCACGGACCGCAGTGTCCATCACCTTCATTTCAGTCCCCCACAACATTTCTTCTACGATCGCAGATCTATTACGATACGGACCTACAGCCGCATTCCTGCACCCGTTCAGCCGACGAGTGGCAGCCTGGCCAGCTGAACTCTCATTGCACCTGACGGTGAGTGCCACGTTTACCAGCAGAATTCACTCTGTCTCTACGGACCCCCCAGGTACAATAACCACCAGGGAACATCTATGAACTGCCTATTGACGATGTAGCCCGTTCATCATACCCACACGGACCGGCCAGAGTAACCGCTGAGCGATCCATACAGCCTTCACTCCTCAACTGCAAGACCTCATCTTGTCCTCCCAGGAGTTTTCAGTCCAACATTGTTTTTAAAATTTCTATCTATACCATCCCAGAAACATCCCAGGGTTGCAGCGCTTCTTTCCACCCTCCCTTTTTCTCACTAGACAGGGGTGCCCACTCTCTCCCCTGCTCCTTAGGCTGCCTCAATCTTCTCTTTCCCAATCTGAGTGTGGTGGTTTTCAAATAGCTAAGAATTATATAACCTATCTGGGCATAAAAATTGGCAACATTCCCTCTAGCATCTATTCCCTTAATTACCCCCCACTATTAACCAAACTTTCCACACAATTGACACACTGGTCGTCCCTTCCTTTATCCCTATTTGGCAGAAGCCATTTAATAAAAATGATGAGCTTCCCTAAACTACTATATCTCCAAACGATTCCGATACTCACTCCAAACGATTCCAATACTCTTAAAACATAAAGATGTTAAATTACTTGAAACAGCATATACTAAATTTCTATGGAGAGCAAAACGTCCCCGTATCGCTCTACGACAACTGTTCTCTCCCAAATCTGAAGGGGGCTTGGGAATTCCTAATATCCGTGCATACAACTTAGCGTGCCTACTCAGACACTCCTTTGATTGGATCACTGGCTCATCTCGCTATTCCAACTTTGTACTGGAACTGGAACTAGCTACTCCGTAGTCACTGGCTGCCATCATCCATACTAGAGTCTCCAAACTTCCCCACCATTTAAAAAACAACCTAATTATAAGAGACACAGTGGTGGCCTGGAGAGAATCCAGATTAAAGTTAGACTCTCACCCATACATCTCTCAATATCTCCCTATTAGGGGTAACCCTCAGTTCCTTCCAGGACAGGAGTACGCAGCCTTCAATGCGTGGCAAGACAAGGGAATCAAAAATCTGACTAACCTTTTTGACAAAGATTCCCAGACACCATACTCCTTCTCCTCCCTTTGTGCACGTTACCAGATCTCCAGAACACATTTTATACATTTTTCCCAACTGACGCATTACTGGAAGAGTGAAACAAGGAACCCCTCCTCTATACTTAAAACCAATATTTTAGACCCCCTACTCCTTTCCAACAACTACTCGATTTCTGAGATCTATCCCCGCCTTAACTCCGCTTTCCTACTACAACCGTCAAAGTCCTTTGTCCTGAAATGGAGCAAGACATTCCCAATAGACGATTTATACAAGAAATTGCTCCAAGGATATCAAAATGTGAGACGATGCACATCAAATGAGCTTTGGAGGGAGACACAATTCCGCATATTGCATAAAGCATACTATGGCTTTGATTTCTTTTTTAAAATCAATGCTCCGACACCTTATTTGCAAGCGTGCCCAAAATGTGATCTCCCGGGAGCTGATTTGATCCATTGCCTCTGGCATTGTAAAGGTATATATGAGTACTGGATGGTGATTGTCTCCCTCCTGGCTAACATCATGGAGACAACAGTCCTGCTAGACCCTTGGTTATGCTTATTTAGTTACTGGGACTCGCTTCCCACCCTCAAGGTAGATAATAAGATGTGGCTGTTTACTTGTCTCTTACTAGCTAGGAGAATGCTGATGAAATTCTGGTTAAACCCTAGCCCACCTCCCTTGAAAGTATTTGTGGAAACGGTTATCACGTTTATGTGGCAAGAACGTTTAGAAGCAATACTGGACATGGACCCTATACCACCAAATTTTTTAATCGATGGAGTTCCTTTCTCCTTTTTCAACTGCAAGATACGGAACTGTTGGAACTAGTTTGCCCCTTTAGAAACACTACCTGGTATCTGGAGTGGCTACTCCAGGGTTCTTTAGGAAAATTTACCCTTACTGAATAACTGACAGTGATATCAAGGGAGATGGCCTGGACACGAAGGAGATGTCCCTTTAATCAGTCTCTAATGTATGCCAACAAGTATGTATATTTTGCTGTTCAACCTTTTGAAATGTCTGGATGGGGGGTGTGGAGGAGAGGTCGCGAGGAGGAAATGGGGAAACAACAGGATGGGTCCTGCGAGGAGAGGCTGAAAAGGTTAGTGAGTTCTGAGCTGCCAGTGTGATCATTTTTTAGCTATGTCTTCAATATGCTAAATAGACTTGTTTTTCTTTTATTCTCTATGTTTATTTTTTATTAGCATTTTCTGATATTTTTTTGACTTGGCAAACAGAAAGATATGCCATGTTATCTAGATATAGAAGAAAATGGGATTCAACATAATCGATAGGGGGAGGTAGAAGATGACCTAAATAATAATATCTGATTGTTCCTCCTAAATCCCCCTATTGAATCAAAGATGAGGTGAACTCTTTCTGCGAACTCCTTTGTGATTGAACCTTATCTTGACAACTCACGACATTTGATCAACCCTCTTTCACTTTTACTTTCAGTTTTTAATTTCATTTTCAAGTTAATTTATGCATTATAGGTATAGGTATGAGACTGAGAAGGTTTACATATTATCAGACTCTTATGCTTGTTATACGGTTCGATACAGGTAGACCACACGCGACTTGGTGAACAAACCATGGGAAACAAAACCAAACAAAAAATGACATAACAAATGCGTGTACTGTATGTTATTCTTTTGGTCACGTGGTGACTTTGTTTATTTCTCAATAAAATATTTTGGGGGAAAAAAAAACAATGCAAAAAAAGTACTGTACAATAGGCAGAGAGTCCTCTTTTCATCTGACTTTGAGGGTGACATGGGAAAAAAACACTAATTCTTTGAATTATATGCCCTTAAACTTTATGTGGTGTTACAGAACAGTATGATTTTTACACACAGTGTCAGTGAGACCTTAATCTGGCACAATATAAACTGGTTGTTTAATAGACTGAAATAAGTATTAGACTGTATTATTTTAGAGACAAGA
>NW_017307725.1:305290-335678 GCF_000935625.1 Nanorana parkeri
GTCATTTTGTGCAATCTAGAGCTGCAAAAAAAACAACAACTACACTCTGACTACGCCTAATTCCATTTTTTTCAAGCTCTGCTGCAACCCTTTATGCATAATCTAGCGTAAATTTCCTGGCCTGGGTGGCCTGGAGTATTGTGGTGCTGGTGGTTAGGAGGATAGGGATGGTTGGTGTGCTGAAAGTGAGGAGGAGAAGGGCGATTGTTCAAAGGCTTCACCCCTCCTTGATACAAGGGGAAAAGTCTGGAGGATCTACTGCCACCAACCCAGAGGGAGCCCAAACTTTCTCACCTTGGGCTAAGGAATAAGATATTTTTTTTAAATAAAGGCTGAACAAGAGGAAAACAAACAATTTAACAGTTTAGTAAGGAAGTGGTTCCATGAGCCACTGCTAAAGCAGGCATTACTCCCTTTCCTGACAAAATGAACATTTTGATGAGAATGCACCACGTGACTTTGCTTAAACAATCCACTGCTTGTGGCATAATCACACATTTTTGTTGTGGAAAACATAATATTTTATCAGTTTGTGCAGCTCATTTTGTAAGGCCTAGGTGTATTTAGGAAGCTACTGAGTAACGTACTGTTTTGTAAATGGTTTATTAATAGTTATATTATTTTGCATCTTGTTCTGTTAAGTCACACTGAATATTTTCATTTCATGTAATGGAATAAAGAGTTTCAAAATAATAAAAAATTAGTCTGCCACAGAGGATACAACAGTGTAAAATTGTCCAGCAGCAGGACATTTTTAATCAGGGATATAAGCCTAAACAATGTAGGCTTAAACCTAATAGAAAAAAGAAGCTAAGTCGTTTAGGCGGTAGCTATCAATCAGTTGTTGTGGACAGATATTAGTCCTTAAAATGATTTTTGGGTGAACAGATCTGTGAACACAGACAGGGCATGCAAGACTATGTACTCCAGAACTACAACTTAAAGAACATGATTATGGTTTGTTAAAGCAGACATGAACCCAACCACAAAAATGTAAAATAAGCTTTAACAACTGTTGAGAAAATATATATAAATATATAAATAATAAATATGCCTTGTGAAAAAAACACACGGAACCTGCTATGACTGCAGTGCATGTGGGCAGGAACAAACTGTGCAAAAAAATCAATCAATCGCAAAAAAGATAGGGAATATCCCCTGTGAAAAGACTCATGCAGCCTGTTCAGCAGCAATATGATGTAGACAATTTTTCTCTCCTGCCACCCCCCAATTACCCAGGAAACACAACATTTTTCTACTTGAAGGACATTCATTAATGGTTTACATCTACTTTAAAAGACCAGTGACTACCAGCCCTACACTAATCTGTCCTTATGCACTTTATCAGAAGCACTCCGTATACATTCACGCTCACAGCTAAACACACTGCTGTCTGGCTTCTGAGAACTCATCCATTTATAGAGAGGTGGCTGGCACATAACAAAGTACCTATTATTTGCAATTTTAAGCCCTCTTACCTACATTTAGTGGCTGCAAATGAGTTGGACTTGCCTCAAACTCATACTTGACTCAAACCCAAAGCTTACCTCGTCTTTGGCTAAGATGACTGTTCACATTTCTAAAATATACCTGCATTCCTAATACTCTGTGGGACAAACAAGATGGTGTTTTCATTTCTACAGCATCTGCCTCTGTTTTATCTTCCATTAGGCTTAACTTGCATCATAGCAGATCTTAAATAATTGCTCAAAAATAATAAGAAGCTTATTAACTTTTTAAATAACCAATAAATAGTGATATGAAGCTAAAGTGTAAATAAGAGCTCAAGATAATGACCTTCAGGTTGGCACAGGTACCTATGATACTAAAAATCATACCTCAGGGTTTAAAAATATAATGACAATAATATGTGGATTAATGGCACATCTAGGTATTAGGCAGAGTAAGGGTTATCTTGATATCCAATAGCATTATCCAAATTTCCAAGAGAACAAATGTGTTTTTTTCTCTCTCATAACTGAATTGGTAAGCTATCTCACACATGCCATAAGTGATTTGGTAAATAACCTCATCATATGAGATCAAAGATCAAGGAATGCAGTCGAGATTCCCTGTTTAAATATTTGATAGCAATAATGGGGAATTGCAACTCAACATTAACCCACCAAAGTAGTATACATAGTACAGAATATTTTCACTAAGAAAATATACAGCTTTGTTACTGGATAAATTATATAATAATGAATGACAAGATATTGGTCATCTTGCTCCATGATACTTTGCTTCAAAGTTTATAGGTTTATTTACTTTGTCAGCATAGGAATGGAAGTGGTAAGGCTTCCAGACGGACTTTCTACCAATTCACTTCCAAAGGGCTGTTGGTAAAATATTTTAAATAAAAATGTAAAAATTAACCAAAACATTGCAATGGATCTGCACATATTGTGCACTATAGAACAGCTTTTGGAGCCAGGTTAGGTGGGTTTCCAAGCAGAACTTTCCAGATAGCACCTTTACCGAACAACATTACAATCTTTCCCATCTGTTTAAATGAAAGCTGAAGTCCAGGAAGATAGAGGAGCTATGATATGCTGACTGAATTTCCAGCACTGTGCACTGCCGTGGCTACTGTTTGTTCACATATAATGAAAGCCACGATTGCTCCTCACAGCACCAGATATGGTCTTCTCCCTGTTAAGTGGGGTTACTTTTATTCTGTGGGTACAGGGATGTGGGTTGCTGCTGGCAAGTGTGTGCTAGCAATGACAGGACATTTCTCTGCTTCTCTGTCACCACCCACAGGCCTACTGACAGCACCTCCTCCCCTCCCAAAAGCCAGTGCAGCAGATCTCTCTTTCTGGCAACTTTGTCATAAGAAAAGAGAAAACATAACATGAATTGAACCAATAATTACAAAGATCAAAGCACAAGAAGCCAGTGAGTGTCTTCAGTTCATAAAAGACCTACCCCCTTAGGGAGCTTTCCCTTTTTTATGTCTCTCATAAGATGATTGCCACCTACAGGAGTACTTATTGGAGGTTAAAACACCTGTGATTTTTCTTTATTTTGTTTAAGGGGGAAACAAAAGGGGAGGAAACATCTGATAAAACCACTATTTGTAGAAGGAGGAATGAGACCCTTACATCAATGGTAACTTAGCCAGAAGTTACAGTATGTTTGGAATATCCTACCAGTGGAGGTCTTAAGAGATATGAAAACTCTGCAGATGTTTCAGCACATATGACTTAACTTATGACTCTACCTATGAGTAAATTATATTGTTGAGGTATCTGTAAAAAAAAAAGCCAAGGCAACTGAATTCTTTCATTATCTTTTTGAATTATCTTTTTCAGATATACCATGACCTGGATGAATGAGGACCTTTACAGATATATTTTTGAGGGTTACCATATAAAGCATATCTAGGGGAAGATAATGAACAATCTATTTAACAGGTACACTGGAAATATCATTTTAGAGGTACAATATGTCTATTGTTGTAAATTGTTATAGGTTATGGTCCTGTTTTTCTGCAACTTTCAGTGCATTCTGGTTGCCACCCTAAAACCCAGACTCTTACCAAAGAACAGGATCTACTATAAGAAGAGCATCTCAGGCAATCCCATATACACTTAATTGTCTCTATTAGAAGTAAATGTGCTTCCTGGGACTAACACATATCCAGTAGGTTAATTGTGCTTCTTGGGAAATCTCCCTTAAGGACCCTATGTGGTATTTTCTTATCAATAATCCTGGACATAGCAATACTTTGTTTTATGTATGGCACTTTTTTGTTCCAGACTCCTAAGAATAAAGATTTAGGACTATGACTGTATCAATAAATACAACAGGCATTGTGGACATCAGATACATAAGGTATGTTTTAATGATCATTGCTGATTCTTTGCCTTCTTTAGCTTACAAATGCTGTAACTAATAAAACATTTTTAAATACAAATCTGATGACAAGCAGAAAACATAGCATGGCATCACACTAACCCATAGGGCATGTAGTGCATTCAAGGTGATCAACATTGTTGCCAAAAGTAATTTGCTGACTTCTCTTTCCTTTTAAATGGCAGCATTTATTTAAATAAAATAGAGGGAGGAGTGGTTAGCTGTCCAACTCACAGAACACCATTGTGGTTAAGATGACCTTCCAAACAAAGGTCTTTTTTTAAATCATGTTATAAAACCTTTTTTTGATTATAATAATGCTCCAGAGACATCTGACATTTAAATTATACTTTTCTAGTTCTATATTTAAATTCTCCAGTATTTACAAGAATGTAGATTTGAAAAAGACCAAAGAAACAAATAGCACATTTACTGCACCGAAGCAGTGATTGCAGATCTCTTTTTTATATTCTGTAATAAAAGTTGTGATCTAATCCAATTTGTCAACAATTATTGGCAAGTAATATTTACTGAATGTATCAACTTACAGCAATTCCAAGTATATTCTAAGACTTACTGAGATAAAGAAAAAATTACATAAATATCACTTATGAACAAATGCTCTTGTATGAGTATTATAAAATACATTTTGTAGTAACAGAACCCTTGTTTTGATGTAACACCCATTACTACAAGCTACTTGCATTGCAAAATAGGGAAAAATCTAAAACCTTTATTTATTTTAAACAAATTAATAAAAAACTATATGAAAGTACAGTGATTACGAAAATGGCATTAGACTCTGTGAGGCTTGGAATCATGTGTCTTAAATGCAGGATATGTGTCTTGTCATTTGACCATGATGCTAACGTATAGTCTGGTCTCCTTGTAATTGCTTTCTTTCCTTTCCCATGCTACGCCTGGATTTCATCTCATTTCTGCCGTCCGAATCATATATTTCAAGTGGCAGAGATGATCAAGCACTTTCTAGACAGACAAGAAAATGAGCAGGGAGCAAAGGGAACATCAGTGAAAGGATGACATTGAGGAAGAGGATTCTTCTATTACCGCAGTCTGCGAGTGACATTGTCACAACAGCCACATCGGTGACACTTCTCCTCACATCTCAGGGACAGAGCCTTTCAGCATCTGGCTGACCTACTGACTGTTATGTGTTTAGTGGGTCATCTAGCTGAAACTGATACCTTAACCATTTTACTCCAAGCTGGTTAGACATATACATTAGGTTGATCTTGGCTTATTCAGTGCCTTTTGTTTCTTTTAAGAACCAATGTATTACCAGAGATGAAGACCATAGATAATTTTCTTATTATATTAGAATTCACAATTTATAAAATGAAAACTATCACATATTATTATTATTATTAATATACAGGATTTATATAGCGCCAACAGTTTGCGCAACGCTTTACAATATAAGGAAGACATTACAAAAAAGGGGTCCAAGGACAGAAACTTGGGGGACCCCTACAGAGAGAGACTTCACAAAAAGGTGTGAAATCCCAGGAACAGATGTTGAACTAAAAATGTCCTCTTAAAGTAATTCTATTGTTTTGCTTTTTTTTTTTGATACCCACGATTCCAACATGGACTACTGGAAACCCAAAACAATGTGACATCTTGATATGATATTTCTAATTTTCCACTCAGATTTGCAAACTGCCCATACATAAAGGTAATAAAACACCATTGGCATACATACTGGGGCTTTATTTGCTACTACACTAGCGGTCTGCAAGTAATATCAGCAACATAAAAAAATATTTATCTATAGTTTACATGTTTTTGAATGGGGTCAATCTGGATACAATTGAGAACCAACTGCTGGTTTCCTGTTATTGTAATGAAAAGGAGGTGAACTGGACATGTTAGATGAGGTTCATGAGCTTCCTGGGACTTGCAGAACCTTAGCAGCTCATATATACTATATTTGTCCAGTCATGCCACACCATTTTTAAATCTTTAGTTCTTTGGGTACCTTATCCCTACAGTAAAACCTCAGCTAATGGTCATGATGGGGGTTGTAGTTAAGCAACAAAAACTTTACACGGGGAAGTAAATGAATTATATTAAGAAAAAAAAACAAAATTAGGAAAGCTGTTGCTCAGGAAGACAGGAGGATTGAACCAACATGTAAATGATGAAAAATAAGCTATTGCTACCTGCCCTGCAGAAATCAGCCTTGTTTTGATATTAATCTGTGTCTAATTCCAAGACATGAAGGGAGTTCTTCAAGGTCAATGCACACATAGTCCTATCCAGGCTCAGCCCAGCAGATCACTATCAGAAGCTCCTGTCTCAAGAATACAGACTACAAACGTGATGATTCATAGAGAGACAGTGCATAAGGCTGGGAAAAGAAATGGCAAGGCCTCTCATGTGAGACTTCATTTTTATACACAGAAATAGATTTCTCTTGTTAAAAGGGAGACAAAAGAACAGTTTCTGAACAAGACAGTTTTTTGTACTTTAAAAGCAAATAGGTGTCTATCAATGTTATTTTTAACAAGTATAAAACGTAACTTTCACCAGTGCGCATACTCACAGTATATGATTTAATTTTTTTTGCTCTAATTATGTTTCCTTTGTAGTTTTCAGAAATATATACACAGTAGGCTTTAAAATATTTTGTTTTAGTCAGATACTCGCCGATACCGAATACCGATACTGGAAGTCCCATTAAGGAAGCCAGGCAGCGTGTAATGACTCACCACCTGGCTTCCTGATTAGCCGGGAAGCGGGGCAGTGTGCCACCCAGCTTCCCGATTAATCAGGTGACAAGAAAGAATGGAGTCATCTTTCTAGGCCAATCAGGAAGCTGGGCACCGTGTAATTTTTTTTTTTTGGACGAGGCGTCCAACTTTCTGATTGGTCAGGAAGCTGGCCAATCAGGAAGCCAGACAGCAAGTTATTACATGCCCCCCGGCTTTCTGATTGGCCAGAAAGCCAGCTCCATGCTCTCTGGGCACAAGTGTGTCCAAGGCAATATGTCCTTCTTTTTTCTCATGTGAACTAATGCTTAGGACATAAAGCAAATTACCTTGTCTGTGTGTTGAGAATGTGGTGGGCAATGATGCCTAGTGCAGCCCAATAGGGTTGGTGTGAATGAGGCCTAACTGCCAGTTAAGAATATGTGAACACTTGAATGTCCACAGGCTGGCCACAGGTCCACTTTAAAGGTAGTGAAGTCATAATTCAAAATACTAAATTTGATTAAAATATTGAATCAATTGGTACATCCATCAATCAGATCACTATATAAGGTACATAGCTTGCATTAGAACAAATATCAACTAGAAACTTCAGTAAGAAGACAGATCATCAACACATCTGACTGTACATTTCTTTCATAAAACCAAGGCTTAAAGGCAATTGCTCCTGATAAAATGGCACAATTCCCCAAAGCAACTCGCGTTTTATGCCTGGGCTTAATCTTGGAGATATGATTAAGCCCAGGTGATGAGGGAGATGTTCATGGTGATGTACACATTCACTGTTCTCTTGGATGTATATATATTTTTTGGAACTTATTTGGATTACTGCAATAAACTTTCAGATTGCATTTACTCTGGTTTTGTGTGGCTGATCTTTTGAACATTTGTTTGAACAAGTGTGAAGCACACTATAGCCTGCACCCAGAGTATGGGCTGACTGCAGCAGAAGTTAGAATGCAGAGGTGAGTCTATGGAGCTTTCTTGAATACTAAAAACAGAATATCACAAAAAATATATAGCTTCTGTGGTATTTCATTTTAATGTTAAAGTGACACTTAACTCAACTTTTAGTTTTGGATTGAATAGGGAAGGATTTAAAGCCCTTCTATTTTTCCATCTGACCATAGAAAATCTGCAGATAATCTATAGATGTATGGCCAGCGTAAGTGGTGAATATCCCAATGGGAACACAGACACCTATAAAAACTTAGAAGGTCTAGCTTTTTCCCACACAAAACTTTAAAAAAATTTCCTTGAGATACACTTTGAAAAAGAAATGAATCAAATTGATTTGAAAATACATGCTGTATAAATAAAATTGTAATACTTACATGTTATATTAATCACGATTATAAAGACTGTCCCTTTAAGAAAGAATTGCTACTTGGTAAAATCAGGAAACAGTCTTATCAATTTCTTTCAAGGTTGTAACTATTATAAAAGAATGGAAAGCCAAGCAACATTGCAATGTTCACATTAATGACAGCTCCATAATTAAACATGGAAATTAAAAATAAATACACTGTGGTTTATTGAACTTTCCTTTCATAAATCTTAAAGATGATGTAGTCAATATTTTCAGCCATATGCTTCTTAGCTTTGTATTCCTCATACTGTAGCCCGCATTCATACTTAACAGTATTGGAAGGAAATACTTTGTTTAATGCCACTAATATTTGTACCCGCTGTATTCTTTTCCCTGTGGGATCAGAAAGTCTTTTTTTTTTCCTGACCTGATCTAAAAAGCAATTTTAATCTCCTAACTCTGATATTATGTTACTTGCAGCTACACACAGATCAATCTTAATATCCATTGATAAGGATGTAATGAAATCAAAGAGATGCTGAAAATGTCTAATTCTAGCAGCACCATAAATTAGTTTTTTTTTTCTCTTCTATCCCCCCCACAGGATACATCATTCCGAAGGTCACAGGAACATATTCTGCCTGACACACCAGCATTGCACACACTATAATTTAAAGGAAACCTAAAATGAAGTATAGAGGATGCCATTGCTGATTTCCCCTTCTGAAAATATTAGTTGCCCTTCTGTCATGCTGATCCCTTAATACTTTCCAAATCAGGGGTGCAGAAGTTTGCAGATCAGCAGTTCTGACTTAAAACTGCATTTCAATTCCAAGTTAGTGAGTCAGAAAGCATTAAAGCTACAGGGCCCACATGACAGTCCGGAAATTACACATTTTAAAAAAGGAAGCAAACTATTTTAGTATCAGCTTTCCTTCATGAATAGTGGTTTTAACCATGTTCTTTGACATGAATTAACATATAAGGAAGCATGGAGGCTGCCATTACTGACCTTCACTTCTGACAAAGGAATAACAATATCTGCCCAGGTTCAATTTGTTGGGGGTTCAATTAATCCTGTTTTAAATTCACAAAACTCAAACTTAGCAGCAAATCCTATTGTAGTCTATGAAGAGTGAATCTTGATACTGAATTCTGACCTTTTTAAAGGCTGAAAGGGAAGCTGTGGTCAAAAATGGCATAGTGAGCTAGGCATTGTCATGGGAGAAATGTAACAAAGTAAAATGTATTTGTTTACATTTTGTACAGCAAAAGGAGAACTAGGGGGTTAAGTCTTTTCCCCCATAGTTCTCCTTAGGGTAACGGGAGGACACAAAGTAGTGTCCTCCCGTCACCCTAGGCTCAGTATACCGCGAGCTGCTGCTAGCGGTATACTAAGACGCCGCAGCTGAAGCGGATACCGACAATTATGCCTGGATCCGCCCAGCTGCGTGACTGACAGGTAGCTCTGCCTATCTAGAGGCAGAGCTAGCTGTACCCGCCCCCTCCCCCGTCCGTTCCGCCAGTCAGCGCTGGCGGATCAGAGTTTGTCTTAAATGTTTAATAAAATGGTATAAGAGATCACACAAAAACTTCAAAAACTTAACTTTCCAAATTCCCCAAAACCCATCCTATCCCTATATCCCCCAGTTATTCCCATACTGCTCAAAATATAGACTTCAGATATGTATTTGGTAGAAATTAGTTAGAGTAAAACATACTTTCCCCTCTGCTTAGAGCCAGTGTGGAACACTTCAGCTGTCCCTTCGTGGCTCTATACCAAACGTTGAGCAATCATGTAACTGTTGATCGCTCATCTCACATCAGAGAGGAGTGAGTGTCATTCACAGCTCCCCACAGGGAATCTTCCCTCCCCTTTCTGTTCCTCCAGTGCTCATTGGAAGGACAGAAGGGGAAGGGGGTGGGTACATCTGGCTTTGGTTCTAGGGAAGCAGAACCAGCTGTCACTTAGGCAGCGAGGTCTGGTATCAATATTGTCGGGATCCTTACCAGCTTTTGTTTGGCTCTGGGCTGTGACTTTGGGTTACAGAAGTACATTGGTAAAAGTATTCCCATGACCCAAAAGATAACAAAAACTACAAAACAAACAAAAAAGTTTGACTTTCATATCTTTTACATTTCATCTTTTCCACCCATATGTTATAAAAGTAAATGACTGGGATGTGGTAAATGAAAAAAAAAACATTATTTTTACAAATGCTTTCTTGTCTGTTTCTTTTTTTCATTTTTTCAACAATACAATATTTAAAGGTGAACAGCACACTGGTGGAATCCTAAAAAGAACTTTGATCTTTATAGAAAACTGCACAAATATTTATCTATAATGGATGAACAGAAACAAAGAAATGCATAGCAAATTCCATCATGTTATTATATGTGACATCTAAGATAGATGTCTGGAACTTTTGGGCACACAGAAGCTTTGTATCAAGAAGGCTGGCTTCTCCAAAACAAATTGTGAGAATTGATGCGAATATAAAACTAGCAGCAACTGGAAACCTGTTGCCAGGTTTCACAAGACTACATATACACTGTCACTGTTACTATACACCAGATGCAAGACACTTCTGATTTTTTTCAGTGGCTTTTGATCAAGGTTGTCACCTATTTTCCAAATTTTAAAGCTTTTTTTTCTTCTCCAGCCCATTCTCATGGTCACTGCCCTCACTTTCTTGTTTGAGGCTAGCTCCATACTCTTGGGGGTTCCAAAAGAGAAACCAAACATATACAGACAGTCAAAGCAGTTTGGACAGGGTGTGCATGTGATAAGGCACCATGCAAGGGCTGGACACGTTGCGCATGTGCGGTGGTGCTTGACATTATGGGACATGTAGCTTTGAGGAAGGGGTTTGAAGGAGGTTTCAAAGTACTAATGAGTGCCTTTCCCATCCCGAAGTGGTGATAAAGCTTCCATTTTGTTTTGTTTTATCAGCTACCCAAATGCACTGTATCAGTATATTTATAACAAAAAAATTGAACTTTTAGTACTATTGTAACAAAAAGTATATAAGCTTTAAAATAAGTGCCTTGGCAGCTTTCCAGCCTTATAAACTAAACACACATATACATTTCATCTAGTTTCCTTTAAAACACTTCCTGAGCAGGTTGATTTTAAAGTGATAATTGAATAAAGCAGTACCTTCCTTGAGGTGTATTAAATGCTGCAAGAGTGGAACTCTGCGTGTCTAGCTTTATATGCTTTGACTTGGCATCCTAAACATAAGTACCTAGCACCTAGACATTTTGCTATTTATGTTCTCCAGCACAGCCATTTGTTGGTGCTCCCACTTTGCAATCTTATTTAGGTTTATGGGATACAGGTAAATCAGCAATCAGCCTTTGTTTGTTTTTTCATTTAGATCCATTCAATTTTGGGTTTATCAGTTTTTACTATCACATGTACTATTTCTCTGCCATGCTCATGTGCAGGTGTTGACATTCTAGAAAAAGGAGTGGTCTATTGTCTTAATTATGTAGGTTTTTGTTCTCCAGAAAATGTATCTATTCTATGAAAGACATACTTATATTCCCTATTACCAGATTAGACTCATAATCATAGCTATTAGTATGAGATTTTTTTGCATTATGAGAATCATCTTCACGCATAGCTTCCAATACCATCTCTATGCCGATGATATTCAAATCTAGCTCTCCATGCTTCAGTTCACCCCTTCAGTCTCCTTGCGTATTACTCATTTACTACCTGACATATCAGTATGGATGTCACACCACTTATTAAAACTCAATCTTTTAAAAACTGAGCTCATAATATTTTCTCCCCCCAAGCCCCCTCCCTTGACTTTTCCATTGGGATCAATAGCACAACTATCAGTTCCTCTCATCATTCCAGGGTGCTAGGTGTAATTCTACACTATGACCTTTCCTTTCAGTCCCACATCCAATTGCTGTCTAAATCCTGCTGCCTTCAGCTCTGTAACATTTCCAAAATATGCTTCTTCTCAAACAATGACACCACAAAACTACTAATTACTGCTAACTACTAACTACTACTCACTTATTATCTTTTGCCCCAACTATTGCAACTCCCTCCTCATTGGCCTACCTATACACAGGCTATCGCCCCTTCAGTCTATCATGAATACTGCTGCCAGACTAATTTATCTTACTATCCTTGCAGTGACCGCAACACCTCTCTGACAATCCCTTCAGTGGCTTCCAATAGCCCAAATAATGCATTTAAAAAAATAACAACAACATACAAAGTCATCCACGACTCTTCCCCAACTACATCACCAACCTCACCTCAGCCAAAGCACCCTCTTACCTCCTTCCAAGATCTCCTGCTGATCTCTTGTCAGCTTCTCCAATGTTCACCTTTAGAACTTCTCCAGGGTCTTTCCCATACTCTTGAACTCCCTATTCCAAATTGCACTGCTATCACTTACCCTGTCTGCCTTTAGATATCACTGAAAAGTCATCTTTTCAGGAAAACCTATCCTGCCTCTACCTAACAACTGATATTTTACTTTTTCAAACAACTCATCCCCACAGATTTACTAGAGTGCCCTTCCCTTTTAGATTGTAAGCTCCCACAAAAAGGGCCCTCCTAACCCTCTGGTTTTGAATTGTATTGTAACTGTACTGTTTCCCTTTTTTTTGCACTGCCTTACGCAAACTGTTTACATTATATAAATCCTGTATGAGAATACAAAATAATAATACTATACCAACTGTAATTATTGTAACCATTCGAAGACCAGGGTGTTAAACCCCCTTACTGTCCAGGCCATTTTTCAGTATTCAGCACCGAGGAACTTTGACTGACATTTATTCAATCATGCAAAGCTGTACAGAGATGCATTTTATATAATTTTTTTAGGACAGTTTTTTTGGTGATATTTAAAAAAAATACAGAACATTTTGAAAAAGTTGTCCCTACGTTATGTTATGAAACATTGCAAATAAATAAAATTTCTTCATACATATAGGCAAGAACATATTGTTGCTACATTTCTTTGGTCACATCAGGTAAATAGATACCAAACTTGTCAAGCCTTAAAATTGCGTTAGCCGTGAGATCACAAAAAACACCATACCCCAAATTGTCCATAGGCGACGCTTTAAAAGCTTTTACCACTCATCAATTTAGTGGTAATGGTGACTTGTGGCCCTAGAATTATTGCTTGTATTCAGATGTTCACAGTGATGTGTAACATGTGTGGCACAATCATTGTTTTCACACATAGGCGCTCCAGACATGTGTTTGCATTTGTATGTGCGTGTACATGGGGAAGGGGCACTTTAAATACATTTTGGTATTTTTTAAATTTTTTATATGTGACTTTAATTTTTGTACATTTTTTTACACTTAACTTTATTGTTATCACATAGGGGCTAGCAGATACAGCAGTAGGTCCTCTTAATGGAGACATTAGGGGTCTATTATACCCCTAATGTCACCTAGGGACCTCAAAGAAGCTTATAAAGCAGAGATCTACTTCAATAGCTTCTTTTCCGACTGCCTTCTGACAGCTTGAAAACGGAAAATTGTATCATACTTACCAGTAATTTTCCTTTCCTGGTGCCGGTCCATAGCAGCATACAAATGATAAGCTCCGCCCCTTATCCCCACCCACAGGACCAGTAACAATCTATAAAAAATAGAGAGAGAGACTCCCCCTGCATTCTTGTAACCATGCGTCGACAAACAGGGTGGGTAGTATGCTGCCATGGACAGGCACCGGGAAAGGAAAATTACTGGTAAGTATGATACAATTTTCAGTTTTCCTGGTGCCTTTCATGGCAGCATACAAACGATAAATAACAAGTTGACAGGGTGGGCAAAAGCAACACCAAAAAAGACACTCCATCCAGCAAATGACGCCTGGACAGACCGTCTCCCAGAGTTCACTGCTGGCAGAAGGCCTGGGGAAAACCCGTAATGCCCAATGCAATGGGTCTGATCTGAACCCTGGCCCGCGCAACCCACGAGGTTGCCACAGCTCACGTTGAATGAGCCCACACCACATCCAGTGGACCCCAACACAGCAGCCAAAAAGCTCTCTTTTAGTCTGTACTCACCCGTACGGTGGTCCCCTACCTTAAAGCGGATGGCGCTTCTTGCAATCATGGTGAACGGCTCATGCCGAAGGAAGGAAGGAAGCAACTATCAGGCAGGGATCTGTAGGGAAGGCTGCACACATCAGCAGGACAAACTCCAGAAATACGTGATAGTAAAAAACAAGAGCCAGGCCCAGTGTGATAATATGTCAACCTGCCTTCTCTGATAGATCTCACATGCAGATACACAGGTCAGTGGTATGAGCAGGTAATGTGGTATGTGCAGGTAATGGGTTTGAGTCCTGTATTACATCATACAGCCAACAATAAAGTCACTGAGGAAATGCGTGCAATGCAAGTAATGGTTTGGAGACCTGTATTACATCATACAGGAGTACAATACAGTCACTGCGGCAATGATGATGCGTTAAACGCAGGTAAGGATTTGAGATATGTATTACATCACACAGCCAAACAATAAAGTCACTGAGGAAATGCATGCAACGCACGTAATGGTATTACATCATGTAGGAGTACAGTCACCTTGGCAATGATGATATGTAGAATGCAGGTAAGGATATGAGACCTGTATTACATCATACAGGAGTACAATACAGTCGCTGTGGTAATGATGATGCGTAGAACGCAGGTGAGGATATGAGACCTGTATGCCATCATACAGGAGCACACTGTAGTCACTCACAGAATAAAAGTCTTGAAAACATAATTAAATAGAAGTACTTGCAGTCAGTATCGTCCCAGACTAGTTTTAAGAGTACTTGTGCACAGACTCAGCTGCAGGGAAGTCCGTTCAGAGCTGTATCTGGAGGCAAAGCATAGGGCAAGGAGAAAGCAGCTGCAAGTTGATTAAAGAGGATTGGATGCTGCTGCAGTGTTGGTTGATCCAGAGAGCTCAGAGGAAGCTGTAACAAGGTTTAGTTGTAAGGATATTCTATGCAAAACTGAAAGAGAGCAGTGAGGCAAATTGCCTGTAGAAGTGGAAGCAAAGATGGAGATGACAAAAGAGGCAGCAAAAGCAAAGCAGTTAGAAAAAGATCCCCACCTGTGCTCCTGCACAATAGCTCTGTTGCTCACCACCACACCGCTTGTAATCCTAATTAGGATATATGCGAGCCACCACGCGCCCCCAAGAACTGCCAGAAGGAGCTCCCAGTCCCAAAGGCGCATTGAGCAGTCCAGGAACTGGGACTACACCTGGGAGAGGCTGAACCTAGGCGGCACTGAGGTAATATACATCACTCCCGCTTTCAGTGATTCATCTGCTGGAAGTGTGCTGACATCCCCCTGATCTTAGTGCACATACTTACTGTAATGGTTCCAGGCCTGCACCTGGGACAGCAGTGCTCACAGCAATGATGGGGGGGGGGCACACTCCCTGGCACCATACAAGCAATCAGGTGGCAGTGAGCTGTCTGGCTGTTTAATTACAATGGCTGGATGCCAAGTGGTTAAATTCAGACAAGTTCTGAGTCCCAGCACAAGGTAAGCTATGGTATTAACCAATAAAAATGTTTTGTTTCTGTTTATTGTCTTTACAGGTACAGTTCTCAGTGTTACATCCCATTTACATCCAACTGCTCTCCACCATATCCTTAAAGCGTGTTTTATGTTCATGTTACCATAGACTGTAAGAGGTTTTTTTTGGTTAAAATACATTAAAATGTACCACATTTTCTTGTGCACCTCTGTCCAGGTTGAACTGAATTTGCGCTGCATTTTTCCCTACAGCAAATTCCAGCTTTGTTAAATATTTCAATTGATAAGTCACTTGCATCAACACTTGGTGGGTTATTCACTATTGAGCTGAAGGATCTAGCCGTAGCTTCTGCTGATCCTTTGATATTCACAATAGCCTATACATCAGCAGCCGAAGGCAGGCGAGCGGCTCAGCTAAGCCCAACACATATGCTTCGGCTTAGCTGAGCCGTAGTGACAGCCGAAGCAGGGAGAAAAGTCGGCCAAAAGGCGACAGTTCTCCCCGCAAAAGACAACAGCTGGGCAGTTGTTGTCCTTCAATGACAGCCCATCGTCCTTGAGGACACTGAGCTGTCATTACATAGTAACAGCTGAGCAGAGCCAACTGTGATGTCACGGCTGGCTCCACCCATATGTTTTGATATAAACCAACAATTGAAAATGTAAATATTATTTAGAAACTACTGTGCAGCACATATCAATTTTACTCTAGTGAATAAAAGCACATCTTAGTAAGTACCTCAATGTATTAGTGATTAATAAATCTGTTGATTTTTGCAATAAATCAAATAAAAATAAAAGTGAATCAGTGACCTCTAGATCTCTCCCGAGGTATTATAATATTACTATCTGCTGTGGGGTATAGGTGAGTCATTAGGTGTCCAAAAAACAAAAAGTTGGATAGAAGGGGAAATCCTCCGCACACCTTGCAGCAATCCAGGCCTATGTAGACAATGGTGCTTGTAGTGATGAACACGTGCCAACACAATGTAGGAAAAGGAATCACCAGCACTCAGTAGAATAATCCAACATGTCCATTTATTGGACATAGACGTCACACAATCACAAGAGCCAACGTTTCGAGACCACGCAGGGTCTCTTCATCAGGGAATAAAGAGTGACCGAGTCTGACCGAGTGTCACTCTTTATGCCCTGATGAAGAGACCCTGCGCAGTCTCGAAACTTTGGCTCTTGTGATTGTGTGACGTCTATGTCCAATAAATAGACATGTTGGATTATTCTACTGAGTGCTGGTGATTCCTTTTCCTACAAAAAACAAAAAGAACACATTCCTTCGTGCTTACAACATCTTTAACAGACGTGTAGAATATTACAGATAGTAATATTATAATACCTCAGGAGGTATTATAATCCCCAGTGCTGATTTATGTATTTCTAATAAGGAATGTTTTAACACTGGTTCACTCAATTGAAAGCCACTCCCTGTCACAAAGGTTAGCATTTGTGTTTTTGGTTTACCACCATAGAGGTACACTTTTAAGCTTGGTGGGGTTAAAGTGTTTTAGGGACTGCACTTTAGTTCCAATGTTTAAAACCTTTAGGTCTGAGGTTATTTGAATAGTAATTATTTGCAACACTGACCTAGCACAACATATTTTATGCAATATCTCACAGGTTTTCACAACTACACATTGTTGCGGCTGGTCTATTTAAAACACACATTTCTCCAATGTAGTGGTTTTTGTTTTTCTAATAACAGATATATGTGTTGCATTTAGATGTCCTATATGATACAGCTATAAGTAAATTAGTAGCAAAAGTTCAATGAAATTGTAAAGTGTGAATGCTAAAATTAGCAAATAACGCCCGGTAACAAAAATAGTACATGAGCTATACTTTTGTCAGTAAACACTATTTGTTTTTTCTGTGGGAACCCTCTTCAGTCTATGTTCACACTAGACTAGCAAACATCATTATTCAGAAGGTGACTGTCCCATCCTGCCTAAGGCCAAAATGAAATGAGCTTTTTTTTTTCTTCATACTGGACATTATATAATTAGTAATCTAATCTCACAGGCTATTATACCTATCTGCAGCATCCACCATTCTGCTATCCGAAATAGAATCTACATGTTGAGTGAATATCTTAAAGGGCTGTGACTTTTACAGTGAGAGATGTCCAAACTGTGCTTTAAACATGGAATTTTGAGCCTGCTGCTTTAATAATAAATCATGCCTGCATGACCCGCTCTAAAGGATGTGACAAATAATTCCTTAAAATAGTCTGAAGTTAACTATTCAACACAAAACTGTCACCTAAATAACAAGTAAAATCTTTCACTTGTAGAGTCAAAACTTTTTAATTTCAGTGACAATTGTTATTTATTTCGTAGAGCACACACTCTACATGTGTTAGAGCAGCTCTTGTGGTAGCCAGCAGATGGTGCTGTTGTTAAGAAATTTCACACTGTTTCTATCCAAAAGGTAATTGGTCCTTCAGACAGAAGGAAGGTATTGAGCTGCACCTGACCCCTCACCCTAGCACCTCATACACACTGACTACAATGGCAGCCAGTAAATGGGAGCTGTCAGCTATCCTGCCAGAGCCGAGCCTGAACTTAAATTTATTGGCTGTATTTATATTCTGCTCTGTGCCAGATCTCAGTAATTATCACCCTGATGTTACCAGACACACAGAATGAATGTATCAGAGCCCTGTAATTAGAGCATCGATTTGCTCTCTTTCCTGCTCTGCGTACTGCAAATTAAAAACTGCACTGATTTTTAATGTACAAAGTTTAGCTAATATCTAATGTCTAGGATTCATTTTATCTCTTTCTCTGGGCTGCACATTTTTTACATTAATATGCGTAAGGTACTCATTTATAGCCCGAATGTGTAGTTTTGCGTTAATCTAAAAATGACACACAAGTGCCTAATTCCAGGGCACACATCCTCTCACACCATGGAAAGCACTACATTCTCCATTAATTGCAAGCATTTGGGGTATCATCATATTCCACCATTGTCTTATTTATACTATGTCAGAGCACAAATGAAAACCAGACAAGCAAAAGGTCCTAGTTAAAATATTTATTAAGAACAGTGTTCACAGGAGCAAGCAGAATCATAAACCGGAACAAGCCAGAGTCAGGAGCCGGAGTGAGTAGTCGTCCAAGCAAGGTCAGGAACACAGAGATCAGCATCGTCAGGAACAAGCCAGGAGCAGGAGCCAGGATCGGGTCATACATGGAATCAGGATCCTCAGAGCAGCAGGAATGCACTAGCAGGAAGACCACGCAAGGGCAAGGTCAGACTGGACTGAGTGGTTTATATATAGTGAGTGGGGTGACATCATCACTCAGAGACAGGAAACTCCCATCTGACTCTCTTAGATGATTCTCTCCTCTCTGGCCATAAGAGGGAACCTGGGAGTAGTGAGCAACATTCCAGAGTCTGCTCAGGCAAAGAAGGAAACACAGGTGAGTAAAATGGCACCCAAGCCAGAATGCTGCAAACCAGGAAAGTCTGGGTGGAACTCTGACATACAATTTATACCATTACTTCAGGTAGGTAATAACTTCTCTCCACATACTGATCATCTATATACAGTGTCCTCTGTTAGCTCTTTCTCTTTATTTAACCATTGCTTCCTTTATTTAACCACTTCAAGACCAGGTGTTTAGACCCCCTTCCTGGCCAGGCCATTTTTCAGTATTCAGCGCTGCGGTACTTTGACTGACGTTTATTCCGACCATTGCTGAATATTCTTGGACCCCTGAAAAGTACCATTGACCATCACTAACTTGAACCATACTAATTTTAATAAAGTACTTGCTAAATAATATTGTCAGCAGGAAAATGAAGTTGTAGAACCAGAATCAATAATGCAAAAATTGGTTAAGTTTAAGCTAAATACTGAAGCACTGGTTAATGTGAACCAACCGGCAACAGTAAATTTCTTGCTGATGCCTTTGAAATGTGATCTTACTTTCATATTGCTATTTTTATATGGTGATATTAAGCTAACTCCTAAAAGAAAGGTTCTACATGGTAAGTGAAGGTGAAAGGCCAGAAGAATAACTTTATGTATTTACTACATATAGGCTGACATTTGTAAAAGGTTAAAGGCCAACTCCAGGGACATTCAGCATTGTCCCATGCAAAGGGGCTTCCCTCAAACTGCAAACGTTAACTGCTCATTTAAGCCTAGGGGACAGTAAAAGCTATTTTACTTACCTGATAGCCTCTGACTGGCTCAGAGCAACAAGAACAGTCTCCACATCCTTTTTTCTTCTTCTCTCCAGTAATCTAAGGATTGACATCATCAAGTACAACACAGGCTCCATAGCACTGCATTATACATGAAAACATTGAGGGAGAGTCCACAGCAAAAGCAAAGGGGAGAAGAGGAGATTGCGGACTTCCGGGTGAGTGGGGATCAGGTAAGTAAAAACTGCAGTTAACCCTTGCAGTGCAGGGGTAGCCCCACCGCAAAGGAAACCTTTTAATTTTCCTGATATTAGACTTTAAGAATCCTGTATGATCCAGAAAAATATTCCAGTCTCTAAATGCTAAGCAGATGCTTATTAATCCCCTACCCTAGATCAATTATACAGAAGACAGAAATGTTGATTTTTATGTAGCAAGCCATGGGGAAATGTACATTTTAGACATGTGCACAAGCAAAAGATTTGTTTAGTTTAGTTTAATTTTGATTCGGAATTTGCGTTAATTTTTTTTTCTGGATTCAGGTCTGAAAGTCAGTTTGTTTCCCGATTCGGATTCAGACGAAATTCATTAGCGGTAATCTGTACGAATGTTTGTTTTCATTTCATTGCAGCCAAGTGACATTGCATTTTTTTATGTCACTTTACTGCAACGAAAATCGGCCACAAACTAAAATACCTACAGACTACCGCTAACTATTTTCGTCTGAAATTTTGATTTCGGAGATTCAGATTAATTTTAATTTGCCATTTCTGTTATTCGGAAATTCGGATACATCCAAATCTCCGAATAACAAAAATTCTTCTGAAAAACAATTTTTTCCTAAACAAATCAAACATGTCTAATACATTTCACCAATACATCCATGCAGTTAATGTAATGATGCAATGTGACTGTAAACCACTGCACGCTATTCTATCAAGACTCATAAGTCAAGCTACTGTGAGACTTTAAATAATGTTTCTACATAACAGAATTATATCTCGTCTGTAGTTTATACCCCCAAAAAATGGAGGAATATGGGAGAAAACTAGTGATGAGGTTCAGATTTGCCTCTACCACAGGTTTGTGGCAAATCCAGCATGTTTGTAATTTGCGTTCCTGGCAAATTGTAATAGAATTTCCTGACCACTCTCGGGGTACAGCGTCCATCGCTGCCTACTCGTGCGGCATCACGTTGCTCCTCCCTCCGCCAGCTGGCTGTCATCATAAAAGGTGTGGAGTTTGAATTGCTTGGCGCCTTGATGTTGATGTACAAACATCACAAGTCCTGTAGCACTCCTTACCGGAAATAACAAAGAGGTTAAACGGGTGCTCGAAATGACAGCGGATGGCACCGCACATAAAACAACTTTGGATGAGGATGTCCCCAGCACACCAGGCACGACAAAAACACATGGGTCAGTGCGAATCCATTTAATCATATGTCACTCAGAAAATCAAGCGCTTTCAGGGCCACATAGGGTCCCCATCATCAGGCTCAGAGTGGCGACCAAAATTTCCAAAATATAAGAAACAACCAATAAATGACTGGTCAGCTGGCTTACAAGGGCCAATAATGCATGCTTTGCAATGCACCAGCCCTCTCACTATAAAAGGGTGGGTTCCAGAAGCCATTTGTCAATGTGTGTTGAAGTAGTTTAAGGAGAGCCAACAGATTGTGTAGGGAAAGTTAGTTGCAATACAGTGCTATACTGTGCAATATTGCACTACTTTACTGTTGGTTGCATTGTGGTGGGCTACATATTCTTGTGAACCTTCGTTCATGCACAGTTCTGAGACCTAACAGACCTTTTTAGGACTAACTTTTTGTGTGTGTCAGTAACAACTGTAGTTGCTGTTTAGCTGCTAAGGCTTCTTTTCTATTTACTGAGGTGCAGTGTACACTTTTTGCTGACATAGGCAAAGCTTCCAGCACATCTCTGCATACTTGTGCTGAAAAGTAGAGTGCACCAAAGCACCGATAATTATTTAAACTCTTGCCATAGCTGCCATTAAATGTAGGCAATACCTTTTATTAAAACATTCAGGCAAGCCTCAATTGAGAGGCATACATTCTGCACGTGGAGCCAGTAGGGAGTGAGCAGGTTTTGCTGGACAAAGGGGTGGTTGGGCCATACCCTCTAGAAGCAGGGCACATTTGATTTTTCTTTCTCAGAGTAGCTGTGCTATACAGTCTCAGAATGCCCTAAAACTTGCACAGTATGTGCTAGAGCGTTTGGCTTGCACTGCAACCAGTGTGGTGCCTCATAGTGCCTTTAGTGCGGCAGGAGGTACTGTTATGGAGTGGCAAATATTCTTGTCCTCTGACAGTGTAAATTGGCTCACTTTCAATAAAATTAAAAAGTCTATGATTACCATTGACTACATAAACCCGGCTGCTGATGTTACTAAACTTTTATTTGTCATCCAGTTCCCCCCAAAAAAGATACCTGCCAGGATTACAATCTCCTGCTAACTCTTCTGCCTTATTCTAGTGCTCTGACACTGTAAATATGCCACACAATGTTTCCACAGCTGGACCCAAATTGGCAAATTTCTAAAGTTTGCTGCAGGAAATTTGCAGTCTATTCTGGTGCTTTGGCATTCAAAAATCTGTTTGGTTATTTGTCTCTCAGATAATACACTCTAATGTTTATTTCAACATAAAAGCTGCTTGTCAGCTGCTTAACCACTTGCCGTCCGCCCGTTGTAAAAAAACGGACGGACGGCACTGCAGCATTGGCGGGTTGCCGTCTCCAGACGGCATTTTTTTTCTGCAGGTTAAAGTACAACTATGGGCAAAATCAATAATTATAAAATTGATATAACATAGTTTTACCTGTTTTTCCTGCCAGCAGAATTTATATTTTTTCCCATCCTTTAACAGGCAAAGCCGCCCAGCTAAGGGAAATTAAAGGGGTTGGGGCTAAATGTTTACCACAGTCAGGGGACATAATTTAATATAACAAATAAATAAACAAACTCTGCTGCTGTAATTACCTAAAACTGTAAGCTTTAGTTAGACTTTAATTTGTTTGTCAATTACCATTTAAAATTTGAATGCCCATCTAAGACTACCCAGAATGACAATTCTGTGCTAATTCACTGCAGAGTGAACACCATTTTTACTAGGGATGCACAGATACTTGGCATTTTCATGAGAACTACCAGGGTTGTAGCGGTTGCCGCTGAGACCTGGTTCTGGCACTCCACCACTGTCCTGAAATCATTAGTATGTATTGTTTTAGAAAAACTGTCACATGACAATAAACAAAAATGTATCAGTACTCGTACTTGTAAGTACTCGGCAAGTACCAGTACTCGTACTCGCAAAACTGGTATCTGTGCATCCCTTTATTTATATTTATAAAAACAAAATCATACATTAAAACAGAGATGTACAAATCCCAGGAGCTCTGTGTGCTCCTTACAAATGGCAGCTGCCTCCTAATTTTTGAATTTTTCTCCAGTGTAGTCTTGGAGCTCAAAAGTATCGGTGCATGTACTTGTACTTGTACCGAGTACTGTGCTTGGTATCTGTGCAACCCTAATTTTTACCCTGAAAAACAACTAATCCACTGGCAGGATCAACAAGCAATACAATGTTACAAACTGCTGTATCGATTGTAGTATCAGACTGCACTACAGATGTTACTTTCTTTTTTGCGCAAAATTACATTTTAAAAATCAAATAGGTGCACATGGCTCGTCAAGGCATTCAGTACTCCAAAACAATGCCAAGGATACGTTGAGTTAGCTTAATATGTTCGGGGACATCCAATACGTTGTCTGTCAAGAAAACAGACCTACCAATCAAACTAGGCTTCAGTTGATATGGTAGATCTTCCTTATTGTAGCCAAAGTAAAATATAGATATCTTGTAATTCAAAAACCACACACATGCTAGCTGCGAGCCATATTTTAAATATCGATAATTACTTAAACTATGAGATGAAACATCCTATAGCCCCATGACCAAGTTAAAGTTTGCATTTGCAAGCATTCGTATGTTAAAAGAGAACTATGGGGTAAATGTTTTTTCCCATAGTTCTCTTAATGGTCACGGGAGGACGTATACTAGCATCCTCCCGTGACCCAAAGCTCAGTATATTGCAAGCTATAGCTCGCAGTATACTGAGACCGCTGCAGCCGGGACGGATCCTGACAATGCTGTTGAGATCCACCCAGCTGCGTGAATGACAGCTGGCTCTGCCTATTTACAGGCAGAGCCAGCTGTGCCCGCCCCCTCCCCTATACGTTCCTCCACTCAGCGCTGGAGGATTGGAGCGGGGAGGGGGGAATCGCTGCGGGGAGCGGTGACTTACAGTCACTGCTCTCTGCAGGGAAATGATTGAGAAGTGAGTGAGGGACGGTATGCGTTCGCTCACTTCCCGATCTATTGAGCCGACGTGCAACAGTTTAATTGTCACATGTCGGCTCGAACCTTTTCACTCACCTCATAGTTCTTATTTAAGGGAGAATGTTCTCAGTTGAACTCCATGCAGGCATTAAAAAATACCATAAAATATTAATATGTTCACACACAATGTTGCACAGAACAAGCTTATGTAATTAAATGTATCTGGAAATCAGCCTCCCAGAATCCTTAGTAAAGCGGTACTCACACTGGGACCAGGGGTCCAGCTCTAGATGCCAATTAGTCTTGTACATGTACTGCTGGCAGGAAGAAAGAGCAGAGGTATACAGTGACTCTTCATTGTGCTGTTGCTCTTTCATTGTCCAAGCTGCAGATTGGGGGCATATTGTTGATCAAGCTGTAGCATGCTGCTGTGAAGTTGAATTAGAAATCCACTAGTGGGTTACAGCTCCTATACATGTAATTAAAATGTATATTTAGCTGCTTGTCTGGATATTAGCTTTAATATGCCTTTCTCCAGCACAGAAATAAATACTTTGTATCTCATTTGAGAATTGGACTAGTTCCCTCTGGCTCCGGTTGTCCTTATTCCAATATATAAGCTTAGAGGATAATTCAGGCTAAAAAATATATTTTCAAGAAATCATTCAAGCTATTTATACATTGCCTGTATTTGCAACACTTATATTTCTAGATAATGGTAATAACTAACTCCATTTTAGGTGCATGTTGTTGATCTGCTCCTTAACATCTAGGTAAAATAACCACTTCATGTCACAGCTCCAGTTTCTGTGCTTGTGCTGGCTAACCAGAACCCTACTTAATTAGAATATACATGGGACAAACTTCCGCTGGTTCCTAATGAACTGGATGAAATGTACACAGTGGATGTCGCCATCTGCACCCTTCCACCCAGCTTTTTTGGATCACCTGATTGAAGGAGGCGGTTGGAAAATTCTCGGCTGAACAGTGCTTGCAGCCAATCAGCTGTTGGCTCTGTTCCGATGATCTGACAGAGACCAGCGGATGCTGTCAGAATACAATAAAAACAGTGGGGGATTTGTCCATCAACTCTTGTGAGGAATCTGTTTTATTTATTTTCTCATTTAGCCCACAGGGTGAATGAAGAAATATATGTGTGTATACCCAGCTTTACTTAAGTGATTCCACAAAGCCTACAGCAGGATGATACAACCAGTATAAGTTGTAGAACCTAATCATCATCCCAGTCATACAACACAGACTCTAGAAAGGTGCATGTTGCCAGAAGCAGAGATTCTATTTGAGGAGTGACGCTGTTTCAAATGCTGCCAACTTCACCAGTTCAGCAGATCAGTGTACTCACTGTAAAAGAACTATAACAAGACCTTCTGAATTTAGCCACTTCAGGACCACAACCTTTCTTCTCATAGGATTTTTATCTATTTAAAACATGTTTCGGCTTTCCGCAAAAAAAATCTTTTTACTTTTCTATCTGCTTATTCATCATTTTTTGGGGGGACAGGGAGATATTTAATTCAGGACCAGATGTCATTTTGTTTAATATTATTTAATCAACATAAGTGATAGAAAAATCAGAACAAGAAACCTTTACAGCTATTTTGTTTCTAGCACTATGTTTGTATAACTAGCCAAGATACATCATGTAGCAAAGTCAAGGATTCAGTTTAGGAGTAATTTTTCTCCCTAATGGCAATACATTATGGCACACTCAGTTAAAATGAATACGTTTGCATAAATTGTTAGAGTAGCTCTAAGGTAACGTGTTGGGTTTGTACAGGCAGGACTTAATGCCAGCTGTAATCCCCAAATTCTTAACAGCTGTAATCCCCAAATTCTTGAAAGCTTAGGGGTTCTTATAATATTCTATGTAAGTCACCTGCTTCTCTTGCAGCCACTTTGAAGTCCATTTCCACTGTGAAAGTGATTAGCATTTATTGTGGTATTGTAGAGGTGCAGTGATGATGTATATGTGTGTAGATTTTCAGGACTCACATTGCAGGCTTCCTTCACTTTTTTATAAACCTATTACTAGGCCTGAATCCTGCAAATTCAAAATTTTCCGCACAGGAAACTGACTGAGGGGTTGGATTGTAAAGCAGGCTGTAAACAGCTGTCCCCCTCTCTGTGAATCTATTTAACACAATCACTTAACACCAGTTCTGCCTTTGCACAGAATACACTATCCAGGGGGGTTGCCACTACTAATGAATGGGGGATGGAGAGCTCAGAAAAAGCTCTGTTGTAATATATACACATTGCTTGCAGACCACAGAGATGGTCATTTCCATGGGTATATGAAGAGGAAAGCTAACAAAAAGCGTAAAGTTCTGGGTTCATATACAGCAACTGCATACGCCTGCTTCATATACACTCGATGTACATAGCTGGCATATGTTTTTTTAAATACCTCTGAAAAGGTAGAATTGGGCTAACGGGAAAGAAGAAAGGAGTGTATGCATAGTGAGCATATCCTTTGAGCTTTTATTTTGATAATTGCCTTACAGTAATTATTGATGTGTGTGATGGATCCCACTGTATGTCACCAATATGTGACAATATGCAGTTTCAGTCCTAACATGATGTCAGCAAGACATGATGATACCATTCTCAGGCTCAACCTAAACAGAGATTTTCCAGCTCGCAAAACAACAATCTAAGGCCAGCAGTCTGGGAGTAATCATCACTGGGGTTTGGTTAACTCCTCAGTTAACCCTTTACACAAAATAAATAGCTGCCACCACATGTTTTAATGGAAGCACACACCACTCTGAGCAAATGCTGTGACAATTCAAAAACCTAAACAATGCCTTTGATGCCCACTGTCCCTTCAAACAGGAATATAACAGGTTTTACACTGTGGTCTCTTCACAGAGACAAGGATACTCTAAGTCTTTAGTTAAAGCATAGAGATAAGCTAAACAATTTTAAAATATTGTTTTTAATAAAAGAAATTGTGCAGAAAAATATACAGAAAAAAGATGTTACAAAAAGAGAGACTAATAAAACAACAGTAAACAAAATGGGGATCAAAATGAAGATACTTAGCAAAGTCCTGGGTTCTATGAGTTCCATCAGAGTCCCGGCAATGAAACAGATGATGGATCTGGATTGGTTTTCTTGAGGTAAGGCTTAGCAAAGGATCTGTTCTTGTTGTCAATGATAGCTTCTTCTTTATGGTAAGCAAGCTTCCCAACTGCCTTGTGCAGCAATTTTGTGGGTCCTCTAGAGGGGTCCCTGAACCAGCTCCCTGCCTAATCACAAAGATTTAGGGGGGCTGTGACAGGAGGCTGAAGTGTTTTATGACCTCTCCCCTTTCCCTGCCAGAATGTAATTTTCACAACAGTATCTATATTTTGATATATTCACAACTGATAAAACAATAGATCATTGTGCGTTATGAAATGAACATTGTATAGATACCAGACTTGACATACTTGTGATGTATGCCTACCTCAGAAGAGGCAATGTGGGTCTCTAGCTCTCGGGACCATTTTAATCCAGAGTGTCTGGTATGTTTGTGCTCAGGATCAAATGACCCAGCCAGACTGAGGAATGTGAATGATTTTCATTTGAAGATCTTTAAACCAGAAACATATGGATATTTAATCTGTATTTGATTTATTCATATCCAGAATTGACTTATTTCCAGCAAGGTTACAAGGGGCTTTTTAATTAGTATTGGGGTGCCCTGACCTTATTACCATCACAATGTGATGTTCACATTTTTAAAAAATTGTTCATCCATAATTTTACTATTGTATTAAATGTAGTTATTTGTAGATTAACCACTGGAGGAAGCTCTATATTTAACTCTTTAAGCTGCTTAACAGCTGTTGAGATATCAGCCACACAGGGCTATATATGTCAGTAAATTTGCTGGCTCGCAGGAGTTGATTTACTAAAGTAGTAGAGGCTGTTCCCCTACAAAATGTCATTTTGTTTAATATTATTTAATCAACATAAGTGATAGAAAAATCAGAACAAGAAACCTTTACAGCTATTTTGTTTCTAGCACTATGTTTGTATAACTAGCCAAGATACATCATGTAGCAAAGTCAAGGATTCAGGTTAGGAGTAATTTTTCTCCCTAATGGCAATACATTATGGCACACTCAGTTAAAATGAATACGTTTGCATAAATTGTTAGAGTAGCTCTAAGGTAACGTGTTGGGTTTGTACAGGCAGGACTTAATGCCAGCTGTAATCCCCAAATTCTTAACAGCTGTAATCCCCAAATTCTTGAAAGCTTAGGGGTTCTTATAATATTCTATGTAAGTCACCTGCTTCTCTTGCAGCCACTTTGAAGTCCATTTCCACTGTGAAAGTGATTAGCATTTATTGTGGTATTGTAGAGGTGCAGTGATGATGTATATGTGTGTAGATTTTCAGGACTCACATTGCAGGCTTCCTTCACTTTTTTATAAACCTATTACTAGGCCTGAATCCTGCAAATTCAAAATTTTCCGCACAGGAAACTGACTGAGGGGTTGGATTGTAAAGCAGGCTGTAAACAGCTGTCCCCCTCTCTGTGAATCTATTTAACACAATCACTTAACACCAGTTCTGCCTTTGCACAGAATACACTATCCAGGGGGGTTGCCACTACTAATGAATGGGGGATGGAGAGCTCAGAAAAAGCTCTGTTGTAATATATACACATTGCTTGCAGACCACAGAGATGGTCATTTCCATGGGTATATGAAGAGGAAAGCTAACAAAAAGCGTAAAGTTCTGGGTTCATATACAGCAACTGCATACGCCTGCTTCATATACACTCGATGTACATAGCTGGCATATGTTTTTTTAAATACCTCTGAAAAGGTAGAATTGGGCTAACGGGAAAGAAGAAAGGAGTGTATGCATAGTGAGCATATCCTTTGAGCTTTTATTTTGATAATTGCCTTACAGTAATTATTGATGTGTGTGATGGATCCCACTGTATGTCACCAATATGTGACAATATGCAGTTTCAGTCCTAACATGATGTCAGCAAGACATGATGATACCATTCTCAGGCTCAACCTAAACAGAGATTTTCCAGCTCGCAAAACAACAATCTAAGGCCAGCAGTCTGGGAGTAATCATCACTGGGGTTTGGTTAACTCCTCAGTTAACCCTTTACACAAAATAAATAGCTGCCACCACATGTTTTAATGGAAGCACACACCACTCTGAGCAAATGCTGTGACAATTCAAAAACCTAAACAATGCCTTTGATGCCCACTGTCCCTTCAAACAGGAATATAACAGGTTTTACACTGTGGTCTCTTCACAGAGACAAGGATACTCTAAGTCTTTAGTTAAAGCATAGAGATAAGCTAAACAATTTTAAAATATTGTTTTTAATAAAAGAAATTGTGCAGAAAAATATACAGAAAAAAGATGTTACAAAAAGAGAGACTAATAAAACAACAGTAAACAAAATGGGGATCAAAATGAAGATACTTAGCAAAGTCCTGGGTTCTATGAGTTCCATCAGAGTCCCGGCAATGAAACAGATGATGGATCTGGATTGGTTTTCTTGAGGTAAGGCTTAGCAAAGGATCTGTTCTTGTTGTCAATGATAGCTTCTTCTTTATGGTAAGCAAGCTTCCCAACTGCCTTGTGCAGCAATTTTGTGGGTCCTCTAGAGGGGTCCCTGAACCAGCTCCCTGCCTAATCACAAAGATTTAGGGGGGCTGTGACAGGAGGCTGAAGTGTTTTATGACCTCTCCCCTTTCCCTGCCAGAATGTAATTTTCACAACAGTATCTATATTTTGATATATTCACAACTGATAAAACAATAGATCATTGTGCGTTATGAAATGAACATTGTATAGATACCAGACTTGACATACTTGTGATGTATGCCTACCTCAGAAGAGGCAATGTGGGTCTCTAGCTCTCGGGACCATTTTAATCCAGAGTGTCTGGTATGTTTGTGCTCAGGATCAAATGACCCAGCCAGACTGAGGAATGTGAATGATTTTCATTTGAAGATCTTTAAACCAGAAACATATGGATATTTAATCTGTATTTGATTTATTCATATCCAGAATTGACTTATTTCCAGCAAGGTTACAAGGGGCTTTTTAATTAGTATTGGGGTGCCCTGACCTTATTACCATCACAATGTGATGTTCACATTTTTAAAAAATTGTTCATCCATAATTTTACTATTGTATTAAATGTAGTTATTTGTAGATTAACCACTGGAGGAAGCTCTATATTTAACTCTTTAAGCTGCTTAACAGCTGTTGAGATATCAGCCACACAGGGCTATATATGTCAGTAAATTTGCTGGCTCGCAGGAGTTGATTTACTAAAGTAGTAGAGGCTGTTCCCCTACAAAAGTGAATGTTCACCTTCCAAAGTGAATGCTCTCTGAGCTTAATATATATATATATATATATATA
>NW_017307725.1:335934-347684 GCF_000935625.1 Nanorana parkeri
ATTAAGCTGTGTACACTTTGCTCATCCAATCATGTGTCATGTGCTCATTAGACATTTACTTCCCTCTTCTTTTTTGTAATACAACCCCATTGATGTGCATTTTGTTTGAGAGCAGTTATGAACAAATACTGTGCAGCACTGCAAAACAGGAAGCAGACCCTACATATACAATGAGAATACAATGGATACTCCCATATTCATGTATAATTTAAACTAGGGGTGCACCAAAATTTCGGCTGCTGAAACATATCAGCCAAAAATGGCACTTTGGGCAAAATGTCGAAAGTGCCATCTTTCGGCCGAAATTAAAGGCATCCTTAGTTTCTGTCCTCCCCTCTGTGCACTGCTCCGTGTCCCCGCTGACAGTGACAGTGCAGCATCCAGCGTGGAGGAGAGAAACTCTCAGGAGGCTGAGTGGGGCGGGGAGGAGAGTGCTGTGAGCATGTCACTGGAGGAGCTCTCCTCCCGCACCGCCCCAATCAACCTCCTGTAACAGATCAGGAGAGCGTTGTGTGGGTGGAGACAGCTATCAGCTAACAAAGGAGGCCGAGGCGACAGTGAGGGGGAGGAGTCAGTTGTCAAAAGAGACTGAGCTCTCCTCCCGCACTGCCCGCTCAGCCTCCGTTGAGAGCTGATCCAGGATCGCTGAATGTTTGTAAATAACTGGACATAGTATGATTTACTATGTACCAGTTATGAATGAATAGGAAGTGATTATTCAAGTTATGATTGAACAGGAACTCCCGGTACAGTATAGAGGATTCCTGTTCATTAAGTGCGGGGGCTGCAGAAAAAGAGATTGAGGACTCAATCTCTTTTTCTATTGTAAAAGGAAAATATCAGGAGTCTGTTTAGAACTCTGATATTTCACCAAAGCTCCCAGCAGTAAAGTTAAAAAAATAAAATATTGAATAAAAACAAAATATAAAAAAATTAAAGTTTACAAAAAAATTAAATATTTTTAGAAAATGTAAACAGGTTAGAAAAAATAAATAATTTTTGGGTTTGGCCTGACATTTTTTATTAGTTTTGGTTTTGGTCTCCAAAATTTCATTTCGGTTCACCTCTAATTTCAACCAATACATAGAAACACAGTTTTAAAATACAATAGCACAAATTGGCAACATAACCTACATCGAGCTAATCTTTTTACACATTTACCAAAAACATCAGTAAAAATATTTTACTCCCTTTGTGACATTTAGCACACCTATTTTGTCTGAAACATCAGGTGTCAGCATACTGTAGGGCAGCTATGCCATGTCTTTTTACGTCTTTACTTGCTGGACTTGGACCTGTTAAAATGTTGTCTATACATACCCTTTAACAGATCCGTGTCCAGCAAGCAAAGATGTAAAAAAACATGACATAGCTTAACCTCCCTGGCGGTATGATTTTGTATTTTTTTTTCATGTCATTTTTCGGTCAATTTTTTTTTGAATGTTTTTCGTCTTTGTCGTTTTTTTCGTTTTTTGTAATTAATTTTTTTAAATATCCCGCCGGTTCCGCCCCCCTGCGACGCGTACGCTCGCAAGCGACGGAACCCGGAAGACGGAAGCCGGCATCGGCCGCAGAACACAGAGCGGCTCGAGGGACAAGGTAAGTGAATGCTATGCAGCTTTCCCGAGTGTAGCTCGGGGTTACCGCTTATGGTATGGAAAAGTAACCCCGAGCTACACTCGGGAATACCGCCAGGGAGGTTAAACGATGCCTTTAATGCCCACCGTCCCTTCAAACATGAATATAACAGGTTTTACAATATGATAACACTCTTCACAGAGACAATGATATTTTACGTTCTTAGTTAAACCATAGAGATAAGCTTAACAATTTTAAAAGATTGTTTTTAAATAAAAGAAATGGTGCAGAAAAATATACAGAAAAAAAGATGTTACAAAAAGAGACACTAATAAAACAACAGTAAACACGGGGATAAAAATGAAGGCACTCAGCAAAGTCCTGGGTTCTATGAGTTCCATCATAGTCTAGGCAATGAAACAGAAGATGGATCTGGATTTATTCTCCTGAATAAATTAGGCTTAGCAAAGGTTCTGTTCTTGGTGTTAATGATAGCTTCTTCTTTATGGTACCCAAGCTTCCCAACTGCCTTGTGCATCAGCTTTTTGTGGGCCCTCTAGAGGGGTCTCTGAACCAGCTCACCCCCTAATCACAAAGACTCAGGGGGGCTGTGGCAGGAGGCTGAAGTGTTTTATGACCTCTCCACTGTCCGTCCCAGAATGCCAATTTCACAACAGTAGCTACATTTTGATATACTCACACCTGATAAACAATAGATTATTGTGTGCTATGAAATGAGCGTTGTATAGATACCAGATTTGACATACCTGTGATGTATGCCTACCTCAGAAGGGCCAATGTGGGTCTCTAGCTCTGAACCATTTAAACCCAGCGTATCTGGTATTCTTGTGCTCAGAATCAAATGACCCAGCCAGTCTGTCCATGTATAATTTTAAGCTATACATAGAAACACAGTTTCTAAATACAGTAACACAAATTGACAACATAACCTACATCAAGCTAATCTGTTTACACATTTACCAAAAACCTCTGTAAAAAAGTTACACTCTCTTTAAGTGATGACCACATTTTTACCTTCTTTATCTTTTTATGCTTTGTAACACTCCAAAACATATTTGTTCTATGGCAAGCATGGAAAATGCAGATAAAAAGATCCTCTGCATTATCCATTCTTTTTGTATCATGTACTCTTCTTCAGGTTTCTGTAATAGCTATCTGTTTTCTTTGGGTATATGTCACAGACTATTCATATTTCTGAACATTTCACCATGTTCTGTCACCAATGTCTTTTGTTTTTTTTTTAAAGGCTGTTTGTAGCATCCTAGCGCAGTCTTTTCAGGTTGTCAGAAGTATGTGATATTTATTCATTGCACACCTATTTTGTCTGTAACTTCAGGTGACAGTGTAATATAGGACAGCAATGCCATGTCTTTTTACATCTTTACTTGCTGGACTTAGATTTAAAGAGGAAGGGGTTATCGTTTATGCTGTGCATAGTATAATTACATGCAGTTTGGATAGATGATTGTCCCTGGATAATGCCAATCAGCATGTCATGGTACCATGTACGATGGTACTTAATAGAAGTACCCAGGACATGTGTTCTACGCCCTGTCTTTCTGTCTCTCTTTCACTCCTCCCCTGGCACTTGCCAACAACTCATTTTGACAATTGGGAGTTGCTGTCAATAAATGGGCCGTCTGGCAGAATGCTTATAAAGAATGTTCAGAGGTGAGTAAGGCTCCTTTAAGACAGGTGGTCCAATTGGGTCCATCTGTCAGTTTTTCAGGCAGATCTGATTGGAAACTTAATGTTACTCTATGAGCAGCAGGATCTAAACAAGCGTCCATTTACATCCAATTACCCCCAACTCTGTCTAGGTCTGTAAAACAAAACGGAACAGAGTTCCGTTTGGGTGGACCTGATAATGATGGATCAGGGGTAATATGACATGTTTGATGACATCTGACCTATAGACCTAACACGGGATCCAAATTCGGAGCAAAAAACTGAACAGACATAGATGTCACAATTGATCCCCTGCTGATCAGAAAGATCCAGTTTTGAAATACTTATGGAGATAAGGGAAATATATGACAAATTAAGATGTTACTTTACTCCAAAGCTATTTTAGCATACCATTTGCAAACCTAATACATACCAGTCAGAGTTTGGCCAAAGGAAATAAACAACCATTGTGATATTTTATATAACATGGCTGTAGGTGTGGTATCAAATGTTTGGGCCATGGCAAAACTGAAATTACATTAATCCATCGCCCCCAAATTACATTTCCTGGTCATATCCATGGCAGCGCTGACAAATGGGTTATCATCCCCTACCCCTAGCTGACAGGAACAATTATTTTATTATATGAACTGATCCTTGTAGCCCCTGGGGAGTTCAGCCTCTCTCCCCTGGGGGGGCCTCAGAACTCGGCCCCGAGCAAGGGTGTCCCTCTGCAGGCAGCAGGCTGTGGGGCGTATGGAAGCCAGGGCTGGGGGTGACTAGCCGGGTCTTATTCCCCCCCCTGGCAGGAGCATTGGGTCGGCCGCTTGGAGCAGCGGTTAGTACCTGCAGTCTGCGGGCTCTCCTCCGGTTCCGTGGTAGCGGCAGCAGTGGTGTGAGGACAACTCTGTGTGGGCACTCGCGGCTTCGGGCGGCCATCGCGCATGCGCAGAGGATCTGCGTGACGCATTTGGTGACGTCACTCGGGGCCGGGAGATGGCGCCAAATTAAAAAAATAAAATAAAATAAAAAAAGTTGTCTTTATTTAGTCTGCTCTGCTCCTCTGTGCTGTTCCATCAGTCTGGTGCCAGAATGGATGTTAGGAGCGACCTCTCACCAGGTGGATCCAGATCAGTGGAGCTGAGGTAAGGCTAGGAGACATGTGTTGAAAGAGTGCATTTTCTGATGAGGGTTTTTGTTCACATTCAGCCCTGTGGAGATGGAGTCCTCTGCTTCCTCTGGGAAGAGAAAGGCAAAGTCAGCCAGATGTCAAGCTTGTGACGCCAAGGCCATGACGGGAAAGAAACTTTGTGAAGACTGCTTTAAGGAGGCGGCAGGCGCCTCAAAATCATCCACTGACATCTTGGAGCTGATACAGCAAGCAGTGGCAAAAGGTGTAAAGCAGGCTGGCAGTTCCCGTAAGAGGCAAAGAACAGTGAGTTCTCGGGGGGATTCTTCAATGGACTCAGAGGAGGCCAGATCGGTGTCAGAGGGGGAATATTCCTCTTCGGAGCGGGAAGAGTCACCGGCCGCCCTTTCCCTTGAACCTAAGAAGGTGGATGCACTGATCGCTTCGGTGCGCAAAACATTGGGCATGAGGGAGCTGGATGCACTGATCGCTTCGGTGCGCAAAACATTAGACATGAGGGAGCAGGAAGAGGTCTTGTCCCCCTCCAGCAAGCACTTTGCAGGTCAAAGACGACCCAGACCATGCTTTCCGGTGAGCAAGATCACTAAAAAGCTCATTCAGGAAGAATGGGACAAGTCTGAAAAGAGGATGGGATCAAAAGGCAGATTCTCGCGGCTCTATCCCATCAGCAGTAAGGATTCGGGAACTTGGGATTCAGCCCCAAAGGTCGATGCGGCAGTAGTTAGATTGGAGAAGCACACCGCTTTGCCTGTCGACAACGCAGGATCCCTCAAGGATTCTATGGATCGGAAAATCGAACACAGTTTGGTGAAAACCTATGCTTCCTTAGGTATGGGCATGCACCCGGCGGTGGCCTTGTCTTCGGTGTCCCGCACATCCAAGTTGTGGATGGAGGATCTGGAAGAGGACATTAAGAGGGGAGTAAGTAGGCACAGGCTTCTGGATAAGATGCAGGACATGAAGCTGGCAGTGGAATTCTCTGCAGAGGCTGCTGATGACCTCATTCATTTGTTAGCCAGAGGCATGGTGGCTTCAGTAGTAGCACGTAGGGCGCTTTGGCTCAGGTCATGGGGTGCTGATTCCTCATCTAAAAACAGTTTATGCTCCCTATCTTTCTAAGGGGATATGCTGTTTGGCCAGGAGTTAGACATTAAGAAGTCGATTGAAAGCAAGAAGGCCATGCTTCCCCAAGAGAGGGGCAGTAAGCGGAGTTAGAGGGACAGACGGCCACGTCAGTCTAACTTGTCCTTTCGGGACTCAAGGTCCTACAAAGCCGGAAGAGAGTCCTCTCGATCTCGGCCATGGAGAGGGGGATCCGGCATCTCCAGAGCTGGGATAGGCAGGAACTCGGGTTTCACCAAGTCCGAGAACACCTTATGAAGGTTTCGGTCCCAGAGACATGAGAGTGGGGGCAAGACTGGTACTGTTCTCAGGTCTCTGGGCAAGGTATATTGCGGATGCCTGGGTACTGAACATCGTCAGCAAAGGCTACAGGCTAGAGTTCCGCTCTCTACCCCCGAGAGGGAGGTTTGTCAAGACAAAGTTGCCGGTAGAACTGGCAGGAAGACAGGTTCTGTTGGACTACGTGCAAGTCCTGTTAACTCAGAGAGCTATTGTCTCTGTTTCAGGGGATCAGAGGTTTATGGGCTTCTATTCCCATTTATTTATGACGCCCAAGTCAAGGGGCGGTTGAAGGCCAGTCCTGGATCTTCATCAGCTCAACCGCTTCATGAAACTGAGGAAATTCAAAATGGAATCTCTTCGGACTATTATCAAGTGTGTCCGTCCAAATATGTGGATGGTGTCCATCGACCTGAAAGATGCATACTTCCACATTCCGGTGGACCCAGATCATCAGCAATTCCTGAGGTTCTTTCTCGACCACAGACATTATCAGTTCAGGGCGATGCCATTCGGCCTCAGTACTGCTCCCAGAACCTTCTCGAAAGTTCTCATTGCTGTCATAGCGGAAATCCGAAAACGGGGCATCAACATTTTCCATTATCTGGACGACGTGTTGATCCTGGCAAAATCAGAGGAAGAAGCGATCTTCAGCAGGGAGTTCAGCATGGATACCCTGCGACGTTTCGGATGGGTGCTGAATTTGGAGAAAAGCAATCTGGTTCCAGCCCAAATAATGGAGTATTTGGGAGCAGAATTCAATACAGATGCGGGGTTGGTTCAACTGTCCAGAGACCGAGTTCAAAGAATCAAGCAGAAGACGGAATGGGTCAGATCCCACACGCAGATCACAGCCGAGTCTTTCATGAGCATGCTGGGTTCCATGTCCTCATCCATAGGCCTTACTCGATGGGCCCAGTGAAATATGAGGGTGGCTCAGGGTGCCTTCCTCAGGCAGTACAGATATCGGGACAAGAGGCAGCAGATCTGGATTTCTCGCGAGGTCAGCCGCTCCCTGAGGTGGTGGTCCCAAGACCAGAATCTGGTGCGGGGGTTCCCATTGGGGGAAGTCCCATGGGTCACCATCACTACGGATGCCAGCGGATTAGGCTGGGGGGCTCATCTGGACTGCCGATATGCACAGGGAGAATGGCCTCAGGAATGGAGGAACAAGTCCTCCAACCTGGTGGAACTGAAGGCGGTGTTCCAAGCACTGGGTTTCTTTTAGACCCAGGTGCGTGGCAGATGGGTCAGAATTCTAGTGGACAATGGCACGGTGGTGGCATACATAAATCCTCAGGGGGGCACAAGGAGCCCCAATATGATGAGTATTCTGCCACGAATGATGACTTGGGCAGTCCTGAATCTGGAAGGGATGAATGCAGTGTACTTACCAGGAGCCCAGAACCTAGTGGCGGACTATCTCAGCAGGAATCATGTGGACCCTACCGAGTGAACTCTTGCGAGACGGATCTTCGATTGCCTAGCTCGGAAGTATGGCAAGCCTCAAGTGGACCTAATGGCCTCTTACGAAAATCGTCAGGTCAACAGGTTCTTATCGAGGTGGTTCGACATAAGAGCGGAGGGCCAGGACGTCCTATCGCATCCATAGGATTGCACTCTGGCATATGTATTTCCCCCGTTTTCGATGATCATGCCAGTGCTCCAGAGAGTGGAGCAAGAGAGGGTGACGGTCATTGCCATAGTTCCTTATTGGCCCAGGAGGCCATGGTTCCCTTTTCTGATGTCACTGAGTGTCCAGGATCCTTGGAAGCTCCCAGTGTCGGGAGATCTACTTTCTCAGGGGCCAATACGGCATCCGGATCCTCAGAGCCTCCGACTGATGGCCTGGCTTTTGAGAGGGAGAGGCTGAGTAAGTCGGGGTTTTCTTGAGCCGTTGTGGAAACAATGTTACAGTCCAGGAAGGCGTCCACTTCGGCTTCCTACTACCGGGTATGGAATGTGTTTTCCGAATGGGCAAGGGAATGCTCCAGAGGGGCGTGGAGAAGAACTTGAGTCTCAGCTCCCTCAAGGTGCAAGTTTCGGCTATTTCAGCCATTACCGGGATTAGATGGTCCCAGAACCAGGACATTGCGAGGTTCTCGAAGGCCGTAGGTAAGGTTAACCCTACCAGGAGGACCCTCTATCCATCTTGGGATCTTCCTCTGGTGTTGGATAAGCTTTCGGGGCCCCCCTTTGAGCCATTGGAGGAAGTCTCTCCACAATTGTTATCCTACAAGACGGTTTCCCTGGTGGCCTTGGCTTCGGGGAGAAGAGTTTCGGAGCTTCAAGCCTGCAGTTGTAATGAGCCTTTTCTCATCTTCCACGAAGATAGAGTGATTCCACGGACAGTTCTGGGATTTTTGCCTAAGGTGCATTCTAGTTTTCACATGATATTGTCCGGCCCGCTCTCAATTCACTGGGCAGGGATAGGTCACTAGATTTAGTCAGGTGTCTGAAGATCTATGTGGAACGTTGTAAAGAATGGAGAAAATCCGAGAGATTGTTTGTTATCCCGGCAGGATCAAGGAAGGGGCTGGCAGCTTCTAAAGCCACACTGAGCAGATGGATTGTTTCCACAATCATTAATGCTTATCGAGCAGCAGGGATTTCTCCGCCAGAAGGAATCAGGGCTCACTCCACACGTGCTATGTCTTCTTCGTGGGCAGCAGCGGCAGGTGTTTCTTCAGATCAGATTTGCAGAGCTGCTACTTGGGCTTCCAAATCCACCTTTATTAGACATTATCAATTGGATGTGAGAGCTGCAGTTAATGACCATTTTGGCAGAAGCGTAATGCTCTCTCGCCATGGGGTCAATCATTAAAATTTTGTTTTCAGCATGCATTACTGTGGTTGATTGGTTTTTATTTCCCACCCGGACTTATGCTTGGGGAATCCCCATTTGTCAGCGCTGCCATGGATATGACCAGGAATATTGAAAATTTAATCATACTTACCGTAATTTTATTTTCCTGGTTATACTCCATGGCAGCGCTGAGCCCCACCCATTGGAGGACCTAGCTTGGTACTTAGACTGGGAAACTCGGGAAGAGGAGGGGCTTATATAGGCTAAGGGTACTGCATGTCAACCCTTTATTGTTCCTGTCAGCTAGGGGTAGGGGATGATAACCCATTTGTCAGCGCTGCCATGGAGTATAACCAGGAAAAGAAAATTACGGTAAGTATGATTACATTTTCAATATACTCCATCGCACCATATGGCCTATGTGCATTTACAGAATACAAATAATTTTTGCTGCTCTTTGCCACAATTTGGCTTCCACTTAAAATGTATATACGTGCCATAAGTAGTCAAGAATTTGGACAATAAATGCTATGCAATTAATCTCAGGAAAAGAGTGCAGAGGTGTGGATTGGTGTTTATACCGTATATACTCGAGTATAAGCCGTCCCGAATATAAGCCGAGGTACCTAATTTGACCAAAAAAAACTGGGAAAAAGTACTTTAGGGAGATTTCTTCTCAAATATTAATGTCAGCAAAAAGGAAAGTGCGAGGAAAGTGTGATTTTAGATTTTATGTTTGTTTGCTAACTGTCTAAGATTTTCCTCCCAACACTAAAATAGCATTCAACATGTGGAGACCATTCAGAGCATTTAGAGCATTTTTAGTGCTCCAGAGCAGGCAGGGTTTACTGCAATGGAGTACTCCTGCTAATCTGCACCTTCATAATCAATCAATAAATACTTACAAAACATCAGTAAAAATGTCTGTGAGTGTGAGGGTCCAGCAAGATATATGTGGGAGGTTTCACTTGTCTGAAAATCATTTTTAAAATAAAATTTAAAAAGTAAAAAAAAAACCTTGTTGAGTTAATTTTAGTTGTAATATAAAACAATTGTACAGAACATAATTCAGGGTCCTGCTATTGTTGGACTCTATAATCTACTTTAGTATGTTACAAAACATTCCCAAACGGCACGAGTTTGTGAGTTATTATTGGCACAATTGAGAAAATGTAATATGCGAATCAGCAAAGGAACCATTGGCGTGCATAGTACTTTCATGTGAACTTTGTTTATGCGTGTGTAAGTGACCAATGGAATGCTAACATTTGTATGTATGTATGTACAGTATGTATGTATTGAGTTCTAAGTAATGATTTTGTAGACTAAACAGGTTTATTACATTTGACTCGACATTACCTATTTGGCAGAACTATGATCATCTAAGCTCCACTTTATGAGCTGACTTGAATTTGGCATATAACCATTAGCTTTCTGTGTTATATTTAAGACATGTGGTTGGGTTGTGTTTTTGGTTCAATTAGAACTGGATCAGTCTGGCAGAGGCATGGGAGCCTTCACAAACCAGCCCCTATGTGTTTAGATAGTTAATAGCATATATTTGCAGAAAATCTATGTAGAAGCCACACTGCGCCATCAAGGTCCATTTGTGTAGTGTGGTCCCTAAAAGCAACCTGACAATTAAACAAAAATGTTTGTGAATGAGCTGAAAATTCACTTTATTCCAAAGAATATCCAATCACGTGCCAGGAAAAAAAAACAAAAATAAAAAAGTAGCATTCTTGCTTGCACATGATTGAATGATAGAGGTCAGCAGGGCTTAGGCCTCATTCACTAAGCTAAATAATGCAAATTTAACAGTCTATTTGCCTTTAGTAAATCAACCCCAGTCTCTCAAAAAGCATAGAGGTAGCACTAGAAAGCAAACGTTTACTAAAGGAGTAGAGAACTTTGTAAAGTGCATGTTCACTTTGCAAAGTGAAAATTCACTTAGCTTTGTGACTGAAGTTACCTTATTCGTCTTATCATGTGCTGCACAAATCCTGTTTTGTTTTTATTTCCCTTACACATGATTGGGTGATCAATTTGAATGCAGCTTTACCTTACTTAGCTAAGTGAACATACACTTTGCAAAGTGAAAATTCCCTTAGCGTATCAAAAGCCATTACTCCTTTAGTAAATCAACCTCATATTTCTTAGTAGTGTTTTAAAGGCTGAGAATATTTTCCTTGCATCTGTGTCCCTATGAGGGAGAGTCCCCACCATTTCCTGTCCATGTGATGGGTTTAAGGCAAAACAGGAAGATAATTCTCATTTTGTAGGGACACAAAGCATTTAAAAACCATCTCAATGGGAACACAGGTGTAATTTAAAATCTGACAGGACTTCTAACCCTTACTCACTCTTTTCAAAACTCAAAAAACGTGCACTGCATAGTGCATTTCCCAAGGTGCTCATCCACGTCTTCAAATCATACACCCAAGTCAAGTGCTTACTTTAGTTAAATGTGGTCTTGCATTGCAAAAAAACAGAGTTCATCTTTTATCAATTCATAGTAGTCACAGCAATGCAAAGTAATGCCTCTGCAAGGGATTTAAATATTTGTATGCATGTCTATCTGTCTATGCCGGTCAAATCTGGGAAATTGGCGGAGACTGAAAAAAACCATAAGGATTACTTTTCACTGACTCATTAGATATTTTACCAAGTTATCCACTTGATTCTGGAATTTGTTTCTATTACAACACTGACCCCCAACCTCTGCAAAAGCTTTTGCTATCAAAATGTAGAGAGATTTGAAGTATTTATAGAGATCTGACTTGTAGCAAACCCTGGGGTTCTGCAATAACTTCTCGAAAATCCAGCTGAGTATCTTGGAGAGAATGATCATCCTTCAATTAGAATTTCAGCTCTCCCTCTATTCCCAAACCTGTCATAAATATGACAAGTGTCATCGACAGCTCAGTGTAGCTTGGATAGGAACCAGAAAATGTACCTTCCATCTCACGCAGACAGAATATTATTTATACTGTATACAGACTATAAAAATACCACATTTATGCACCTTTTATACATGAATTTCCTTAAAGGGACCCTGCCATGAAAACAAGTATAATTTGCATGTAGTATATATATATATATATATATATATATATATACATATAT
>NW_017307725.1:347935-354103 GCF_000935625.1 Nanorana parkeri
TATATATATATATATATATAATTAAAACACGAACAAAATATGCTCAGCAGTTTTCAATATTTGCAATGAATAGCTAAGACTGATATGTATGCCGGGCCTCGGTTCCTCATATCCAGCAAACCCATTTTTGATAACAGAAGCATGGGATTGATACCAAAAGAATTTCAATGCCTTCCTACTTCTATTTAGGTTGCAAAGCCTGGCTCGAAAATGTAGTACAAATTATATTGTATAATAATAAGATTAAAACAAAAATGTAATCCTTGAGATGAACACAAGCAATATAACCTACCTGGTTAGTGCATTTCATCCAGACATGGCTGTACTAAACCAGTCCTCCTCAGTCACTTTGGTATGCTGAAAAACACCTTTTTCTGATGCTGGACCATCTTCCTAGCTGTATCACTCATAAGATAAGCCTGATGTAAAATATATCAGCTCTAAGAAGTTTCTAAAACTACCAATCAAATTAAAGTTTGCCATGGAAATTTGAACATGATTGGTGATGCAGTGGGTTATACATTGAATACAGTGGGTTATACAGAAATCAAATTAATGTAAATTTACTGAAACATCTTATTTGGGCATAGTTGCAGGATTTGCATGATAGTATTAGTAGCTCACTGATTGCTTTTACCTGTTGTTATGGTTCCCAAGAATCCTCTAGTGTGAGTCAACATTTGCATTGCATTACATTTTTTAAAGCAATCCCTCCCCCTGTGTATACGTGTTAATAATTTTATTTATTTTAAATAGCTATAACACAAATATTTTATAACTATGATTTGCATTTTCTAATTATATGAGTTTTATCAAATTAGCATCTCCAAGACATGTTTTTATCTATTATTGCTGCAGATCATGTAATTTCTATAAGCATGGTGCAATTTGTTGGGAAAAAAGATACTATTTGTAGGGAATTGAGGGATTCAGAGATTCATGTGTTTTTTTTTACTTAGACTAGCCTGCAGTGATGTGAAGAAGAGGAGGGGTGCCATACAGATACAATGCTTGTATGATTTTAGAGCCATAATGACCACAAATACAGTGTTTTCACACAGAGAGGGTTGTTATATCCGTAAAACTTCAATGTGGTCCTTGTTAATAGATCAGTTTAGATAACAACATCTTCCTGGAGTTCTTCTTTAAAGGAATTCTAAACTCACAGCATACATTATCCTGTTATAATATCAGTATTGTAATATAAATACATACTAGAGTTGTTTCTGACAACCTTACTTGAAAAATTCATTTCATGTAGAAAGTACTGCCTTCTGCCAGACCATCACTTTCAACAACTTCCTGGATTTCCAGTGTGCTTTGTATCTCTTTCCCTGCTGCTTGATGTGATGCAATCTCAACTTCTCAAGATTACATATCATATAATGCATTGCTTCCAGCAAGCAATGATAACATTACATTGTTCAGATGTTAAGTTGTGATTCCGAAGGTAGGCTCTGTGAATTTTGTGACACGAGGAAGTGCATATTCACAGGGCTGAGTAAAATTGTGTTAGTGTATAGTGCATTGAGGAAGTACATACTATGGACATCTTCAATAATTAAGTTTACAAACTTATAGATCGATATGGTTATTAGTAGTGAGATAGAATGTATTGAAATTCAATATAGAAATACATATTTTTGTTAACTTTTTGACCATAGATACCCTTCACATAAGTTGGGACAAGATGTTTCTAAACTCTCTAGTGTGAATCAGGGGCTGATTGGCAACTTTTGTCCAAGGGGGCAAATACAGCCCATCATGCAGTGACATGTCCCACTCTCCATCTTCTCTTGCCTCTTCCCCACCCGCACCTGCCACTTTTATGTATGCAACACATATATGTGGTACTGTTTTTACTGTGCAGTACCACGTGTGCAATTTTGAAGGGAGCGGCACAGCATTTTTATGGGATATCAGCAGGTCCCCCTTTGATATTAATTGGGCCCTGGGAAATATTCTGCTGATGGGCCCCCACAACCCTCCCGGCTCCATCACCCACCCCGCACTTCTGACCCAGACCCCCATATCCACCTACATCTCATTTCCTGTGCTGGATAGCCATAACTAGGTCCCTGCAGGCCCCCTGCGCCCCTCCCCCGATCCAGTACATTACGTATGGGGTGGTGGTGCATTCTGCAGCCACTGAAGCGAAGGTGGTGCATAGCGCATGCACCTGCATGGGGGAAGCTGGTTGGTAGTTGTGCAAACCACATGCTTTTCTGGCAGGTGCACACTAAAAGCCCTAGACTGGAGCGTGGGGGGGTCTGCTGCCAGGAGTGGATGATTATGTGGAGGAGAGCTGCTGTCACATTAAGAGCACAATGGAGGGGTGCATATGAGGGGGGGAGAGAGTGAGACGGAGAGGGGTAGGGGAGAGAGAGGGGGAAAGAGAGAGGGAGGGAAAAAGAGAGGGGGAGAGAGAGGGTGGAGAGGGAAAGGGGAGAAAGAGAGAGACCATGTCACCTAACATACAAAAATTGTTAGCCTTTGACTAATTGTATATTTACTTTACTATGGATGCTCCCGATATTCAAGTCGACCAACAGCTCAACTCAAAGATTGGCAGTTCGTGTGTTGGCGAACACGCAAACTATCTGGGTGTTCGGCGGGCAGTTCACACGCCGAGCTTCCCACAAGACACTGTGCACCGCACAGTGCCTTGTGAAGCCCAGATTTGGTAAAGCAAAGCACCTGACCACAGGTCAGGTGCTATACTTACCCAATCACAGCACAGAGCACTGTGAGAGCCATGATTGGGCAAAGTAATGATGACTTTTCCCAATCATGGCTCACACAGCTAAGTCCTGTCAGGTGCTGGACAAATGTAAACAGTTGGCCGGAGCTAGCTAGCTGTCACTGCTAGCTCCGCCCAATTGTTTATATTTTGCTGGCATCTGCCATTCTGCGGCGGGACTTCATTGTGAGCAGATGGGTCGGCGGGCGTCGGGTTTTTTAAAATTATGTTTTCTATTTATTTATGTTTTTATTTCATTAAGTCGTCGTTGTCGTGGCCAACGCTGGACATTGTGATTGACGCTGGATTACTTCGGTGGATAATTTTTTTTTGGGGGGGGGGTTTTTAAATAACAAACTTGTCAAAGACATGTCTTTTATTTTTTTATCAATTAAATAATTTTTTCAAAAGTCTGGTGTTTTTATTTACAATTTCTTTTAACCCTTTAGTGAATGGGTACAAGTACTCCTTACTCATTCACAAGGGGGGTCCGCATCTGTGTGCCCCTTTAAGGGGTACCCAATGTGAATAAGCCCCCCTGCCAGCACCCCCACCAGCAACGGCATGGGGACAAGGTGCTTTTCCAGGGGCATGCACCCTCCCAGTGCCATGGGCATTCCCCCCTTTCTTGCCCTGCCAGGCCTGTGCTCAGATCAAGGGTCTGGTTGGGAATTTTAGGGGGACCCACATCCTTTTTTCCCCATTTTTGGGGTAAGGTTCCTCCTTAAAATTCCTACCAGATCTTAAGGGCCTTGTATGACTTCATGGGGGAATGGCTGTAATCAACAGCTTCATTAATCAGCAGGGTCTAGGGGTCTCTTCTTCTATGAGTTCATATCTACTAAAGTGACCATAATCTTATAGTTTTAGGCAGGGGTAGGCAAACTCCAGCCCTTCAGCTGTGGTAAAACTACAAATCCCATCATGCCCCTGGAAGTCATTCTGTGGCTGTCAGATTCTTGCATTACCTCTTGGAACTTGTAGCTCCACAACAGCTGGATGGCCAGAGTTTGCCTACCCCTTGCCTAAGGGAATGCAGTGAACGTAAGGGTTACTGAGATGGCCAGCTGCAAGACGTTCTGCTACAATGTAACCCTTATGTCCTGGCAGTAAGTGAGTTAAATAACATGTTTGGAGGATGTACGTGGTGCTACGGAACAGTATGGTTTGCACTATGCTATGGTATGGACAGCCTTAGTGACAGTGCAGACTGGAAGTGCATATTTAGCTATCAAATTGATTTTTACTTTTACAAGTAGCTTGGACAGCAACAGCATCCCAATATGATTAATTTGCATTTGGAGGTAGCTTTAGCAGTGCCACAAGCGTTCTCATTAAATGGTAACATATCCACTTTGACTAAAGGTTAGAAATTGACTGGTAGTTCACTGTGGTTGTCCCTATTCTCATTGATGTAAAACTGGTAAATTTCTATTAAGCTCTTATTACGAATTAAAAGACCACAGATGATACAGCAGTGTAAAGTTGTCTAGCAACAGGACATTTTTATTGAGGGGACAATGGCTGTAATGTACTAGAGAAAAATAGTACAATCAGGTATTTTACTACATGAATAAAGAGACCACCGATGACACAGCAATGTACAATTGGCCAGCAGCAGGGTTATGCTAAGTAGTAATCCTAGGTCTAAATTTACTTGACAGGGCCGGCCTCTGGGGTGTTCGAGCTGTGCGGCCGCACAGGGCGCCATGGCAACAAGGGCACCAGGCAGCCGACACAGCTCATCCTCGGGGCGGCTACAGCCTGCGGCTTCTCTACCCCTCACTGCTGGCCATCCGACATGACAGCCCCTCCCCCCCCATCCGCTTCAGCGCTTTCCTCAGACAGGAGAAACTGTCTGCTGAAGCCTGCAGGGGGGAGGGATGGCGCAGGGAGGAGAGAAGTCACAGCACTCAGGACGGCCGAGCGGGGAAGAGAGAGCAACCGCTGTCATTTTGTCAGTTTCAGGATTAAACGGCTGTGTGCGTGGCCAAGCGGAAGATTGGTAAATATCTTTGACATTTACTGATCCTCTGTGTGTGCGGAACATACACTGGAGTGATCGTCTGATCACTCCAATGTTTGTAAATAGCTGGGGACACAATGTACTATGTTTCCCCAGTTCATTCATGAATTTCTCAACGGGGAGAAGCACTCACTACAGAGGCTCCTCCCTATTCAGAAACTCCCCATTTAGTAACCACACCCATTTCTCCCAATATCCGCACCATTTAAAGACTCCCATTATGTTAAGCCCCAAAGAAACATATTAAAAAGTATGATAAAAAAAACTTTTATTCAAAGGTATTAAACTTGTAAGCACAATATAACTATTCTTATTAAATAAAACAACTGTAGGCAAACAAGTGGTAAACAATAAATGTCAAACTAAAATAGAGTCTACAAAAATAAAGTGTCGGGTTGTCACGTCGACCTTTTTTTCAAGTAAGCTCATCTAGAAAAGTAAAAATAAAAAACAGAACACAAAACCTAGACTACATGTTAAATTAATGAATTACTATTAGCCTGAATATATGAAAAATGTATTCAGGCACATAATCATTTGTTTGAGAATGTGCGGCTGCCATGTTGGCCATCGGTGCGTTCTGCGAATACGTGCCATGATCTTGGAGGCGGGGAGCATGACGTCACATGACGCAATGCATGCGTCAGGTGATGCCACACGCCAATATAGGCGCCGCCATCTTGGTGTATACCTGGATATACACCAAGATGGTGGCGCCCAACATGTGCATTGTTATGTGACGTCAGTGGCTGAATCCAAAATAGCATATAAATTTGTTTTGTTTGATGAAACAAATGAAAAAGTTTTTAGTTTTCGTTCATTTATCCGAAATTAATTTTTAGTCTTTGCGCATGTATAATAATTTCCTGACACCAATCCATGGCAGCATACAATGGGTATGGCTCCGCCCCCAGCCCAATCACAGGACCAGTTATACTATATATTAAAGCACGCCTCCCAAGCCACCATTCTTTTTTTGTCCTCACTGCTCAAGCCGGTTATACTAAGGATATGTTGGAGTTTTTTTGTTTTTTTTGCCCTCACCTTGCCGGTTTCTTCTGGCCTGCCGCACAGGTTCAGCCTCTCCTGTTGCGAAGTTCCCTTTGTTCAGATGGCTGAATGCAATTTTAATAGGGAAGCCCCCCCCCATAGCCTTGGAGTTGGGGTGCAGGAAATGGTCTCTTGGGGTCTCTTCATGTTCAGATGCTTCCTCCATCATGGCGGCAGGTTGAACACCTGCTTAGCCTCCTGCTCTTGGGACTCCAGAGAGGAACCGTGACTCAGCTGCATCATCAGAAGCTATGGTTGTACTGGGATGATCACATGCATGGACAAGCTGACAAGTAGGATCCACTCCATTTTCTTTCAATGAGTTTGTTTAAGTAATACATGTGCTGCTATT
>NW_017307725.1:354390-387540 GCF_000935625.1 Nanorana parkeri
GAATGCATAGCTAGATTCCTATTGGCTATTGCACTTTGCAATAGCCAATAGCAAACTAGCTATTGCACCCGCCCTCTGCTGCTTTCAATCACCAGAAGAGGACCTGATAGAAAAATTCAGGTCCCCCTCTGCTGATTGACAGCAGCAGTGGGCGGGTACATTACCTCGTTTGCTATTGGCTATTGCAAAGTGCAATAGCCAATAGGAATCTAGCTATGCATTCGTATGTCTTTTTGTTTCTTTTCTGACTGACGGTCGGGCCGCGGCTCCCGATGTCAGAAAAGAAAAAAAAAACGATTGCAGGGAAAGGTTTATCTGCTCGATCTAGCAGATAAACCTTTCCGGGAGGAAGTGTTTCTCTCCCGGGCGGGCGGGAGCCGCTATCCAATAGCGGGAGACTCCCGCATCGTCCGGGAGAGTTGGGATGTCTGCCAAAGACAGAGGAAGCTGCTCAATTTGGGATGAAAAGTCCTCTTAAAGCTGTGATAAAGCTGCTACACATGCAAGATCCGGCTATTAGAATCCAGCTAGCGGATTGTATCACAAGGATTGTACAACCTTTAAGCAGCGCTTGGCCTGCGATCACCTGGCAGGGTGCTGTGCCAGGTTCCCCCTGCAGGGGGCAGCAGAGGATAAAGAGGCAGAAAGGTACAGGTCTGCAACCTTACACGGAGGTGATATTCTTCATGAACTGTCACTAGACCGGTCAAGCAGCTACATCCACAAGTTCCCCTCTAATACTATGGCGGTCAGCTATAGAGTTTTGCCCTGGCGCACCCATAGACCAGTAAGGGCACTTACTTGCCATGGGCAGTCCATACTTGGCGTAAGATCACAGAAGCGGACCTTTTGGCTGGCAATAAGGTCTCAGGGGCATGGTAGTTTCTGAATGAATTGACATCGGCAGTGATTTCATAGTGAGGCTGCTATGGATATGCTGCATTACACATCCCGGCACACACACACCAATATCTAATGTCACAAGGGACGGAAAAATTCACCATCCTCCTTTCTTCTTTCAAACAAACCAAGATTACTCCCTCCCTAGAAGAACAAACATTCTTTTGAGGGTTCCTCTGGTTGGTTGTGTGTCCAAATGAAACACTGAGATGTTGAGGAATGCTGAATTAGGTTGACTTGCTTAGGCCATTACATGAATGGATATAACATTGTGAAGAAAAGGGACTTCGTGTGTGTGTATCACATCCACACAGGGACCAGCATTCCACTACAGCGCCATCTACAGCTCAAAAGACATTTCAGTACATTAGTATATGCTGTTGCATTTCCAACACTTCTGACCAACTTGCCCAGTAGGTCTCGGGTTGTGGGAGCTTACAAAAGTTTGAGCATTTACTGTTCAGAGTATATGCTCATGGGTCCTGTTAAGAGTTCAAGACGGACATGGTCAGGTTTTTCTTCTCTCATTACCATCAGGTTCCTTGGTGCAAGCAAAGCTGGGTTATATGTACACATATCCAAATAGTGTCTCGTAATCTTTTCCAGTCCAAAGATATCAAGCTTTTATCCTCTAATTGTCCTAGTGGGACAACCAGGAGACTTCAGCCTGGTCTTGGTCTGAACACTTTAAACAAATGGATCAGGATCCAAATATTGCATATGGAATCACTATATCCATCACTTAAGCCAGAAACTGACTATGGGACACTGTGCCTGGCAGATGTGGGCTCACATTCCTGCGCGCCTGTCCTTCATCAAATGTCTTACTTGCCATTCTAAAGTTCCACTTTTGTTTGTTTACCTGCCCTTTGGCCTCGCCACAGTCCTAGGTCATTTTCCAAAAGATTGCATCCAGTCACAGCCTTCTTGAGTGAACGAGTATTCCAACTATTGAAGCGTCATCCTGCTGGTTGTTCAGCATGCTCATACTCTAGCAGTCCATGGAACCATTTTTAAGTTAGGCTCTGATCAAGTTAAAAGTGATCGCCAAGGGGGAATGCCTCTATCCTACCCCTTGGTGTCTCCAGTTGACGGGACAACTCCTTGGTGTCTCCAGTTGACGGATAAATTCAAATGGTGATGCTATACTTATTGGAGGCTAAAAGTCTTTCAACAGGGTTCTTCAGATGACAGAGAAGACATTCCCTGTGCCATTGATTCTGTATGATTCCAAATATGAGATTGTTGGTTGTGGCTACAGCCGGCGAGCCTGTTTCAACTGTTATCTATGTCCCTATCCAGGGATCGGGTTGATGAAGGTTTCCTATGTGCAAATCACTTCAACAGCCTTTTAATCCAAGGTCGGTGACAATCCTTCAGGGGGAATATGTCTTCAGCATCTTGAGTTCAGAAGGCCTTTCGGATCCAAGGAATCTCTGCATTAGTTCAATGAACAACTGGATGATATTTTGTTCCAAAGATTTGGTGTCTGCTCATAGATGTATGGGAACCGCTCACTGCTGATGGGGGTACCTCTAATCGAGGATTCAGCGCTGGACTCCCCAAAATTTCCTGGCTGATACTGTAAGCCAAGAAGCCCTGGACGACAATTAATGTTTTCTTATCCAGAAGTTTCTGTGGATCAGCAGCAAGTCGGGTTATCCAGATCTCATCCTGATGGTAATCCCTCAGAGTACAGACACTCCTTGTCAAGAAAACGTTCTAAGGGAGAGAGCAATGGATATTTGAATGCATATGCTTCCTTCAGTCCAAATGGATTTGGGTTCCTAGATGGTACCCACAATTAGCCGGGTAGGGTTCCCTCTCTTGTAGACTCTGACCCTTCTAGTCATCCTTTATATTCAGAGCTTCTACACTGGATGCTACATCCAAAAATACCTTAAGCGACTTGGAGGTTGGAAGTAGAGTCTGCCTTGCCTGGATTACTCATCTCCTGTCAATGAGTGTTTGTTGAATAATGGAGCGCCTACTAAACATCACATTATATTCTACAGTGTGGAATAATTTCATAGACTTCACCAGCTTAATAGGTTTTGTCTCTCTTTCACCTTGCCATGATGGATATATTGAACTTCCTTCAGGCAAGCAATGTGTACTTGGGTATCAGTACCCTCTATATATTAATCTTCTGAGACAAAAAGGATTTGCACAAGAATTTACTCCTTCAGTAGAATCTCTTTCCCTTAGAATCTACAGATAGTGCTGTATATGTTCTTCCTTCCTCGACTTCATCTAGATCACGCTTACTCAGGATGGACAGTAACGTGTAAAATAGTTTCTTACAGCAATCTCCTCGGGGAGGAGGGTTTTAGATAGTCAAGATTAGCCTTCAAACCACCTTATTGCTTCCATTTCACAGACAAGTTTTTTTTTTCCAGCTTATGCCAGAAATGTGGCTGCTATGCTGGGGAGGAACATAGAGGTTACCTCGTCTTCTTTCAGTTCGCTCTGTTCATCTTTCTGGTGCGTTTAGGAAGTAGTACTCTGTGTGCACGAGGTCACATGCATTGTGCCTGATCAAGCAAATGGAGCCACAGTATTAGGAACCTGGTCTGGGAGACTGGATGGTTGAGGAGGCTTCCCTTGCACCTCGTGTCTAAAAGCCTTTGAGGATGGTGACAGAGGCCAGGCAGACACCGAGTGGCACGAGTGCCAGTAGTTATGAATCCGTGCAATTAGAAGGGTAATCCAGAATTCAAAGTCGAGGCAAGCCGAGGTCAAAATCCAGGAGGTCAGTTGCAGTACCGAAGGAAGAGGCAGAAGAATAATCAAAACAGTCCAGGGTCAAAAAGGCAGATGTTTTGTTTTACTGTACAGGCAGCGGAGGACAGTGCTGAAGCGGGTGGGTGGGAGGAGGGAGCACTGTCATGTTGGATGGCCAAGCCATGAGGAGGAGAGAAGTCGCAGGCTGTAGCCTCCCTCAGGACGAGCTGTGTCGGCCGCCTGGCGCCCTGTGCTTGTGAATTCACCAAGACAGCAAATCTTGAACCCCCAGGATTCACCTCAAACCCATCATAGCTGCAAACTCGAACCTCATCCCTGTCAAGCATTTACTGGAGTAAACTACAGTATGAATTGTCTCCTAAATGTTTGGATTTCTGTCTTATGATCTTTTTTAATATGCACACGTACAGGATAGTCTTGCTTTTTGGTTTATTAAAAATGTGATCACAGTGAAAAATAGATTGTATCCATGTATCTGTACATAACCAACATCTTATAAATATACAAGACAAATTCTTGTGTTTTGTAAGCAGCTAAAATGCACTGTCCCTTTCACTCATCACACTTCAACCCTTCACTGGCATGCCTCAGATTTTTCTTGATCCATGGAAATGGTTTGTCAGATCAACACTCCGGCAGATTCATCAGGGATGGCAGGCACATACAAGCTGAGCAAAGGGAATTCTAGCTTTTCTTTTTTTCTCAAAATGAATGCAATACATCTCCCTGGGTCTGCTGACAATATTGTCAGTCAGAATTTGTCTGCTTATAATTCCACCTTTGGGAGCTGTGCGTCCTATGCTGTTTTACAACTTAATTAACCGCAGAGATGGAAGGAATTTATAAATTACAGTTTATAGGGAGCCACAGCCCAAACAACAACATAAAAATACCTCAGCACCATGGTGTGCTAAACCTGTAAGAACATTTCATGCATAACATAATCAGGATGAAATTGGGTTCTGCTACCATCAATCCCGTTGTTGTTCACACTGCAACTTGCTTTTTATGTTATGGTATCCAAGATCAATGCGGGAAGAGTTAGATTCTGATAGGATATATACATATACCCCTATTTGTGTGTAGTGATAACTCCCCGCAAGGAGCCGCTGTTGCCCGGTCCTCATCTAGTCAGTCTAGAGGTTGATTTCTAGCTGTACCCATTAGCGCTAACCATCCATAAATTGATGTCCACTTCCATATTATGATGCTAATGGAACCATTTATTGAATATGTATATATATAGGTGAAACTCAATTAATTAGAATATCGTGCAAAAGTAATTGCAGTAAGTGCTGAAAAAGGGGCCCAAACCAAGTACATCTGCATGCTTGTACTTTTCAGAGGTCCGATATTGTTCTATTTACAATCCTTGTTTTATTTGCATGTAATAATCTACTTTTTTGAGCTTGTGGATTTGGGGTTCTTGGGGTTTTCATGAGCTGTAAGCCATAATCATCACAATTATGACAAATCAAGTTTTAAGGGAATACATCTCCACAATCCATGAAAGAACACTGACCCCGCTCTGAAGTCCATATAAATCCAAGGCACTTCAAGGTCACTGGTCCTGGTTCTTCCATCTTTCAGGCATTCTCCTGGCTGTAAGCCTCCAAGGAAACCTCTCCTTCAGCAACTCAGCCAATTTCCACCCCCAGGCCTCGGCCTAGCCTGGGTGCAGGCTGAACAGGACCCAGCCCTAACCCATGGCTGGTCCAGGTGAGAGACAAGTTTAGACACCTGGGAATTAACCATGTACCTGCCTCTACAAATCCAACCAGGCTGTCTACAGCCCTGGCACATCACTACATGCATAGTAGTCACATCACAAAAGGTGATGGGTGCTACATGTGCAAGAATAAAAATGACAATCTGTTCAGTCTAATATTGATTCATCATGAGTCAATTGTTCATCTTCATCTTCCCACTGTAACACATGGGTAGATGTTAATCTGTATCACAGTACAACAAACATTTCAAGCAATTTAGGATAGTAGGTAACAAAGATGAGGTCTTACTTGGAACTGCAAGTAGGGTACAGGCCCGGCGCTACCGCAAGGCAAGTCAGGCGGCCGCCTTACGGCGCTGCAGGGTGAGGGCGGAAAAAACAGGGCATTTTGACAAGTACTTGTACTTGTCAAAATGCCCCGAAATACATCGATGAAATAAATATCAGGGATCTGTTTTGCCTGCCAATGGATTTGTATTTCTCTCAATCCATTTAAAAGATTTACAAAGCTCTGTAACACAGCACCGCTCATTAATGCCCTGTGTCCTGGACAAAGCAGGTATCATGACCAGAGCCTGTGTTTCTTCAGAAGATCGATCCAGGCATCAAAGTTTGAAGTTTGGAGTGTTTACAAGCGGTCAGTGCAAGGGGGAACAGCAAAAAAGGGGACATCAACAGTGGTGGAATAAAGAGTAGGGGAGGGTTCCAATGGGTCACTTTAATACTTTTGATAGACTCCTCTTACACTCTCCAGTCTGTAGCACTTTCAAGAAGAGAACAAGTTCCCCACCCTCCACCCCTTTAACTATGCTACAAAATACTCCCACAAATGCCATTGATTGCAGCCAAGATTTGTTAATTTGCACACATAAAAAAAGTATTTTTCCTAATAAATTAATTCAAGACCATGTTGCAAAAATAAAAATACACCCCAATGAAATTCATAGGAGCAAAGCTACATTTTAGACAACAAAATCCTAATTAACAAGTATAATTATTCATTAAAAAGCTGTCCAGCAGACAGTTGATTATAAAAGGGTGTTGTTACTTAACAAAAAAAACTCTGTGCCATTTCATGCTGTCAGCAATGGCACCACATGGAAGAGAAATGTCACAAGGCCTGAGTAAGAAAATAATTTCTTTATGCAAGAAAGGTGAAGGCTACAAGAAGATCAGCAAAGCTTTACTTATCAGTTAGAATACTGTAGAAAAAGTGATAAAAAATGTAACAAAAATGGAACGGCAACCATCTCACAGAGACGTCCAGGCCATTCACGGAAGTTAACACCTCAACAGGAGCATCTTCTGATGAGAAGGGTTGAAGAAAATCGCCATTCAAGTTCACTGCAGTTCGCTAAAGAAGTAGAAAGCCAATTTGGGTTGCTTGTTTCCCATGACACAAAACAGCGTACACTGCAGATGAATGGCATGCATGGGTGTTGTCCACAAAGGAAGCCTCTCCTAAAGCCCATGCACAAAAAAGCCTGCCTACAATTTGCCAGGGCCCATGCTGAAAAAGAAGACTATTGGGACTCTGTACTCTGGAGTGATGAGACCAAGATCAATGTGTTTGGAACTGATGGCTTCAAAAATGTATAGTGTTGCAAAGGTGAGGAGTGCAAAGAAAAATGCATGGTGCCTATAGTGAAACATGGTGGTGGCAGTGTCCTTCTGTGGGACTGCATGAGTGCTGCTGGTGTGGGGAAGCTGCATTTCATTGATGGTATCATGAATTCACAGATGTACTGCTCTATATTGAAAGAGAAGATGCTACCATCATTCCGTGTCCTTTGCCGTCATGCACTTTTCCAACATGACAATGATCCAAAACACACATCTAAGGCAACTGTTGCATTTCTGAAGGACAGGGTAAAAGTGATGCAGTGGTCAAGTATGTCTCCTGATCTGAACCCAATCAAACACCTATGGGGAATTCTGAAGAGACAAGTTGAGCATCATTCTCCATCCAGGCTCTAAAAGAGGTCATTCCCCAATATGTGTTGCTGAATTGCCTGATTCCAGGACTGTCTAAAGCTTTGGATAAATTAATTACTTTCTTTCTGTTGGCAGCCAAAATAACCATAGCTAGGGCTTGGAAAACACCAATAATTCCATTTCACTTGGTCAAACAAAAAATGTCGTGGATTATGGTCCATGAGAAACTTCACAGCATCCTGTTTTGAATTGACCTGGACCCCCTGGTTGTTATATACAGGGGTGCTGGAAACCGGGTAATTTTCATTGTACAACTTTTCTGGAATTTTTCTCTGGGGACTATGTTTAACGTTTAAGAAGATGTTGGGCTATTTGGTCGGGGATGGAGCTAATAATACATACATAAATACATTTTATGATACAGAATATTACAGAATTAAGAGCTTCATGAATGCGTCTCTTCCTGATGTTTAGCTTTAATACACCCAGTAGTTTGCAACAAAAATTTACCCGATAACCAACCGAGAAAAAATAAAACAATAACAGAAAAAAAGGGCAGTCTTTATATGTGGTTGCACATCTCTAATGTAATGTATAGAATGCACATATACTTTGCGGTAATTATACACAGCTTTTATTACAATGTGTAGCATGTTAAATTTTTGCTTTTTTTTACTGCAACACCTTGTGAATAAAATGAAGAGCTTACTATTTGCAGATGCATAACTTCATAAATTGTATGAATAGTCACTATCAAATTGTATATCACCAGCATTTTCACATTTTCCTTCGTTTCAGGCTATTAAATGAGGTTTAATTTTGTCTCATAACCTTTTTCACATATGCTGATCTATGTATGTTTGTTCAGTGTATAGTTATTTTAGTTTCGTTTTGATTCTGATTTTGCATTATTTCGTTTTTCGGGATTCGGGTCCGAAAATCAATTTTGTTTCGGAATTCGGACGAAATTCGTTAGCGTTAGTCTTTTACGAACGATCGATTCGTTTTCATTTTGTTTGTTCGATCGCTCATTGCAGCAAAGTGACATTCCAGGGAAAACAACATATTTTTTTCCTCAAATGTAATTTTGCTGCAACAAAATTTTGTCCAACAAACGAAATTTCATCCAGACTACTGCTAACGAATTTCAGAAATGGAAATTCAAACTCGTTTACATTCATTATAGCTGTAATTCGGAATTCGGATACATCCAAATTTCCCAAATGTCATCCGAATTTCGTTTCGGAGCGAAACGAATCGCTCATGTCTACTGCATAGAGAGAGATTAGTGCAGGGTTGGACAACAGTGGCAGGTCTATTAACCTCCCTGGCAGTATTCCCGAGTGTGGCTCGAGGTTAATTTTCAGTTCCAAAAGCGGTAACCACGAGTCACACTCGGGATAGCACAAAAGTGTCACTTACCTTGTCCCTGCGAGCCCGCGGTGTCCTCTGCTGTGTGATCCCGGCCAATGCCGGCATTCGGCTTACAGTTTCGTTTTCGGGCGTCACAGTGGGGGGTGGAGCCGTCGGGAAATTCAAAACTGAAAACATGACATTTACACAGAATACACAGAATACAATGTAATTTTCTATAATTACATTTATGTATCAAACTATTTCACTTAAATTTCGTCCCTAGAGCTTTGTCCAGTGCCCAGCCTGCACTTTTACTGTTCTTTCTGCCTGGAAACTTGAGAACGTCCATGGCATCCAAAAAGTGTCCCTTTAGGTCAAAAGCGGTTTTAGACCAGGTAGAAAACAGCGATAGTAAATTAGAATCACTTGCAGAATTGAGTGATAGCGATTTGTTGGGAAATGTGTCATCAGACACTGAAAGTGAGGACAGCGACGATTCTGCGACCGAGCTTGGTGATGTGCGAACTTGGTACTTTTATTGACTGTGGTACGGATCAGGCAGCTCCTCCAGAATTCCCATTTACTGGACCAATTTTTCAATTATTATATTATCATTTTTAATAATTATTTATTATATTATAATTTCTTATAATTATTTATTATATTATGATGTATGATTTCGTGTTTTAAACGCTATCATACCCGGGATGTCTACTGGACTCTTGTTTGGACAGATTTCGGTGAGTTATTCCTAAGATTTACTAAGAATTACAGGCCTACAATATAAAACAACAAATTGCCATGAAAAACAATGTTTGGCATGCTAAAATCCTGCATAATCATACCGCCACGGAGGTTAACATACTGTAGATGTAAAACCTTATTGAATGTCATTTAGGTGGCAAAATGATGTGTATCTCAGTGGGGGTTACCTTTTTTTCATCCTTTGTTATGTCCTAATGCTGCTGATGTTCTGTAGCCTCTTTAAATGTTGTTCTGGTCCAAATGCACTACAGTGTTAACAGGTTGCATGTTTTTTTTTCACAGGGCATATTTGTTGTGGCTGCAATTGATTTGTTTCACACACTTTTTTTAAATGATGACAAAAATTGAATATGCCTGGGTAATGTGCATCAGCAAAGAAGCACTGCAACACCCGCTGTATCCCTATATATTTTTTTAAATATCAGAACTATTGCCCATAGGAATGGTTTGGTAAAAATTAACCAGCACCAGGACAGTTCATGAACATGACCAGGTAGAATAGGCTAAAATGGAGAATTGCTAACAAGGCAGGTGTTTTGCTACACTAGAAAATCAAGTGCACTATTTCAGAGGCACTTAAAAATTACCAGAAGCAGGGAAGCATTGTGAGTGGATAGGCCAGGATAGTATGCAAGCTGATCAAAAACACCAAAATATGTATTTACAAGTCAGAAGCCAGTATGAGTGTATATCACTGGCAAATACAAGGTGGCTCCGTGGACATTACACTTCAGATCTGGGGAAAATTGACCACTAGCATCACATTTTCAAGACAACAAACACAGATCCAAATGTAGAGACACAAAGCAGTGGAATAGGGTAAAATGTTGAGAAAGAAGACACACACAGATTTATTTTCCAAAAAAGTGCACTTTTTGGACATAACACAACTTTAAAGGTATTTCCACTTTTGCAGACAAATTTAGGGAAACCCCTCCATAGGTTTGTTATGTATTCCTATTCACACCCATACTAAAAAATAACTCTGAAAAAAATCAGTACAGAATAGATAGTGGCATAAACAAAAATACAGTATATCAACCTTCTGAATCACATTTAGTTTTGATGTAATCCCATTGAACACATTTGTGAACTAATAAGGAGACACACCTGGATTAGCATGTATAACAATAGGGGCTAGACCACTCAAACCAGGGCATTCAGAGATATTTAATGCTATCATTTAAATTAGGTGTCTCCTGCAAGCAGTTTATTTTAGCATTAGATTGTTGAATTTGTTTTGTGTGGGGTACACAATACCTCTTACATTCTAAGAAAGAAAACAACATATAAAAAAGTAGCCATCTTTTACTCTGATGCTAGTGCATGGGAACGGAGTGTTAGCTACAATCATATATCTGTATACCTCTGAGTAAAAAAACAACAGACAAAAACAAGAAGTTAATCAAAAAAGTACATACACAGACACACATAGACATTTTTTTTACAGTTTCAAAGTTTCAACAAGTAACATGCATATTTTGCTGCGAGGCAGTTTAAGTACTCTCGCTCTCAAACTGCTTCTGGGTATTATCAGTTTTACTGGGGCATAACTATAGAAAAAATACATAAGTGTACAACAGTTTGAAAAAATAATCCACACTTTGGCAATCTAGTTATATATGATCTGAAAAAGTTTGTTATGGGTTTCAAAACTAGTTTGGGAACAGCTGAAAAATAGCTACAAGGGGTAAGCATTAGTTTTTTTTTTGCTACTGGCAAGAGTTACAAAACAAATCTTTTTACCAGTGTCATCTGCTTTAGCTATGGCTAAAGCAGATGACAGTGGTTTCTGCTAAAATATTTCTTGGTGGTCAATAAATTTGCTGTACACTGAAAACCATGTGCTACTAATGAGATAACTATCAACACGTGGTTCAATATCTCAAACAGAAGAGAATAAATTGTACACCAAGTGCACAATGACAGCTGGGTCATGCCCAACTCCATCCAGTAACCTGTCCATCCATTCCGCAATGTGTCGAACACGAGCCTCTGATAAGCAGCAGACTGTTCGATGCTCACAGGCCTGATGACAGCTTACCCTGTCTGTCCGCCTGATGATAGAATCCCCCACCACCAAAATCTGTCTTTCCTGTCCCTCCATCCTGCTCCCATCCTAACTGAAGCAGTCACTCCCCCTGCGTATAGAGGAGGCGTCCTGCTCCAGCAATGTCACCCCTGAACTAACATCCCTAACATCCTGCAACCTGGCATATTTATTGGGGTGTATCAGTTGAGGACTGACCTCTCTCGCGCTCTTCCCTCTACCCTCCTAACGGTCACCCAACTACCCACCTCGGGATCCTACTCCTCCAAACCCCCCTCCTCATCTAGGCCACCCTCCACCACAGCCTGGTCCGTCAAGTCCAGGATCTTTACCATGTTGTTTATACTCCATAGCATTGCCAGTTTGTTGTTTAGATCCAAAATCTGGGCTTCCAAGCAAACAACTAGCTCACATCTTGTGCAACAGTATTCACCCTCAAATGCATGTTCAAGAAATGCATACATTGTGCATGATGTGCACCGGGTTGCATACCCACTCATTGAAGACATGTTTTTTTTTAATAGGTTATTTATTTAGGGCCAGCTGTACTGAAGTGGTAATTAGGTAATTACACTACCGCCCAGTAGTTATTACACTAAAGCCCAGGAGTCATTACACTAAAGCCCAGGAGTTATTTCACTGGCTTTTACCAGTCTTTTGTGAGTGCATACATTACCCCTCATTTCTGTCATCTGGTGTCACTTAGATAACACACAAGGTTGTTGTGCTCTTCTCTTGTTTTTTCATTATCTGTACGGCAAATTTCCTCTGCTGTATACCAGAGTGACACACCTAAAACATCCAATACCTCTCCCCCTTGGGAACCCTGTTTTAGTGAGCTGAGAGATGTTTTACTGTTTTTAGTGCTTTACCAATCAGCACTTATATCTATTTTCTTTGCAGCAGCTAAGATCAGTTTTTTGATATTTTTTTAAGGCACTGATACACTAAAAAATGTTGTGTATATTTTAGTTCACTCCATTGCATCATGCATTGTTCACTAACAGCAGAGATAAAGATTTTTTTTCAGATTTGCCTTACTGCCTTACTGTTTAAATCTTAAATATAATCTTATAAAAATCACATTTTATTGCTACTGCACCATTGGAGCATATTTTTTAGGTTCTATTCTTTCATTTCCTAAATGCATGGATGGCAGTTGGGTGTAGAGAACTGAATTGCTTCTTCTCAGAAAGCACAGTGTCATGTGCATACAAAAGAGCATTCTAATAGCAAACAAGAGCAGATTGACAGAGAGATTAGCTCATCACTGCTCTGCTTATCACCCACTGTCCATTCATAGGTTGCAGGCAGGTCCATGACAGCAAGAGCTCAGTAGGGGGAATGATGCTGGCTGTCCTTTAAACAGAAAAACTGAAGAGATCTTGTGGTGAAAAAAAAGTACTTCATTGGATAATACTTGATTAAAGGTGACTATTGCAGCAAAGGCTGATTTTTTAAATCATATTTATAGATGGGCTAATCATCACTTTATTGCTTTTGCTATAAGTTACATTTATTCTAAATACAAATAGGCCTCTATCTCTGACCTGGCTTTATCTGAAGCCCTGGAGAAGGACAAGCTTTGGTTATGCAATATATTGATATACACATGTAGTCTGCTTATCTGATTATACACAAAGATTCTTTTTCTAACATCGCTGTCAGTATAACATCATGACCTTGTTTGTGCTCATCTCTCTGCATTCCAATATGGTATACAATTTCTGTTTTTAACCCAGCTACAAATATGCATGTTTTGTTATTCTGGTTATGTACACTGTAGTGTTCAAAACAATAGGATGGTCCTCTGTACTGCGATAGACAGAAGTAATTTCATTGTCCATTAAATACGTGACAGAACTGCACCAAGAGGTTAACACCTTGCTCAGTGGGAAAGACATTAATTCCTTGCGTACAAATGAGCCATCACTGCGTAAGCAGATGCAATAGTTTTCTTACACACTACACTGAATGCTGAAAGGAATGCTGAGTTGTAAAACTGCGTTGTCACCTTCCATCAGGTCAGGGACACTAAGCTGACAACTATCCAGGAAAATGTGTGGATCTCAGCAGCTCAATAATGAGCTGTTAATCACTACAAGGAAAAAATGACTAATGTGATATTCAAAAAAGCAGATATGTGGAGTAATTAATGAAATGTGAATTAAGCCTCATCCTGTTTTAATAAAAACTCAAAAAATGTTAATGCAATCTTACCTGGCCACAAATCTTTTGTGCATAAGATAATTTGGTGAAGGAAGGATTTTCTTGTGCTTGGGCCTGTTCCAGTTAGTGAATTTCATTTTGTGCCAGCAGAAATTTGCACAACCAACTTGTTTTAACCAACCTGAAGTCTTAAGTTTTAGTATGTTTGTGTTCATTAACTATGTCAGTAATAGGATGTATTTACTTATTCTTACAGTGTACATTTTTAAAAATTTGGTTGCAATTATAATTGCAATTGCAGTTCATTATTGAACTACAAATATCTTAAAACAATGAATTGTGACAAACATTAGCAAAATGTTACCCAATCACATCATGCGTTTCATTAAGGCAACTCACTACCGCAAAGGCAAGCCCATTCATTTTCAAAGAGCTGCCTGTGCACCGCATTGCACAGAAAGACATCCTCTATTTGTTTTTTTTATTTATTTATTTACTGCAGTTCACCACAACACTCAAATGGTTCACATCATTATATTATCAGAACAGACATAAGAATGGCTACATATAGAATGTAGATAGGTATCTGTGTCAACTCACTGCTGCTTTGTCTATTCTTTTTATTTTAGCAAAACCAGTGCAGGCACACCTACTGTCAGCTTCCCTGCATGGGAATGTAAAATTAGGAAGGGTTTCAGGTTATTACACAAAATACAGTTACACATAGTCAAGTGTAGCACTCCTCTCTATGCAGTTGAGGATGATCATGTGGTGATTTGCTTGACTTTTTGTGGGACAAAACAAACAGTTGGATGCCAGTCATTTAATCTTTTCTAAGAGTTTGCTCAATAAACTTTGGAGACAATGAACTTTATGGACACAGTATACCAAAAATAGCAAAATATTTCAGATCTTCCAGAAGCAGATAATATTCTTCATTGCCCATTGATAGTAGCCTCCTAGTAGTAATTGACACTTTAAGACAATTAAAGTGACATTAAACCCTCAGATTTTTTAACATAAAACAATACTGTAATGTGTGCCTTACTGTAATCCATGGTTGTTTCCCTTCTCTTTGCTGCTCTTCCTTTTAAATCTGTATCTGTTCTCATGCTCTGCAGAACTTCTGTTTTGCAGCAGACTGCCTTGTCTCAGGAATGGATACATAGGGGGTGATTTACTAACCTAAACACACGCACGCACCAGGTGCGTGTGATTTTTCACACAGCAAAATTTATTTATCAACCAAAAAGTCTCTAAAAGCATATTTCCACTAATGCCATATATGGAAAAATCATGCACATGATGCATATATAATGCTGCTTCACAGTTTAGACAAAAATGGTTAGCTCATGCATTTACATTCCTGCATTCATCAACGCAAGCAACACAACATAGAGCTAATTTACACAACATCACCTTGCAATTCATGCAAGGCTTTGCACAACACACCTGCTGGGTGTGTACACACTACAAAGGTGTTTAGATTCCACCCATAGATCATGCTGGGAGGGAACACACTACAGAGGTGTATACATGTTCATGGTGTGTTTATACGGTTAGTAAATCAACCCCACAGTGTCTGTGTACAGGTTTCTATATGCTTGTAATCTGAGCCAGCACTACAGGAAGAGGCCCTGAGCTGAAAAGGGAAGTTCTCCCCAAGCATGAGAAGACATGAGGATTTAAAAGGAAGAGCAGCAAAGAGAAGGGAAACAACCATGGATTACAGTAAGGCACACATTACAGTATTGGTTTATGTTAAAAAATCTGAGGGTTCAATGTCACTTTAAGATTGCTGTGACTCTGCTAAGAGCAGTCACTAACCGTTATTAAAGATCAAGTAGTTTTGATTATCCCCTATGTATGGGACCTTGACAATGCAAGCAGTTACAGGTAACTTAAATTGTAAAGAGGTGACAACTCTATGTCCACCAGCAGCAGCTTCTCCCAAACTCTTCAAGACACAGTTCAGCATAGCAAATTTCTCAAAAGATGCTTCATACAGGTTGCCATATTATTGCTCTATCCTTTCTGGATGTACCCTCCAGCCAATCAACAAAAATTCCTTGGTCCTTACCACAAGCCCCCAACTGGGATAAGGCCCAAGAAGAAATGACCTCTTCACCGTGGTAACCTCACCAGGCAGAAGTCCAAGAAGGAAGGCATAGATCTTTCTGGAAGTTTGCTCCAAATAGTTGTCAGCTTCCATCAGCCCATACTTCACCGAGACCTTTAGTGATTGGCTGAGACAGATAAATATTCATAACTCATACATTGTTTCCTCTCACACGAACGATTGGAGATAACTTACCAGCAGGCAGAGAGACATAATCAGTGTCCTGATGCTAGGAAAATTCCTACAGAGCACTGAAAATATAAACAATGTTCAGGCTGGCTACAGTCTAACTACAAAAACACAAAATTTAACTAGGGAAACTCCAGCTTAAGGAAAGGTCACCTACACAAGGATAAAAGTAACATATGACCAAGGTAGTGGCCATGTGTGTGCATATATGTAGGGATGGACTTGGCAATGTTTGCACAGAAAGGTTGACAGCCCAGACACTCTAAATTTAGACATTGTAAACTGAGATGTAATCCTTGGAAGTAGATTTTTTTAAATTTCACAGCACATTTGGCTGTTTATTTCAGTTCACTGCTCCTCACCTGAAGTCACACTAGTATATGAGGCCTAAACTACAACTAAAGGCCTCCTCTACGACAGTCTAAACAAATGGCAGGGTTGGTTTGAATTTTTTTATTGTTTCTTTCTTTTTGTTTTTTTACTTTTTTTTATCACTTTTTTATTTTTTATTTATTTTTTTACTTTTTTAAATTTTTATTTATCTTTTACTTTTTTATTTTTTATTTATTTTTTTACCTTACTTTTTAAATTAAATTATTAATAATTATTATTTTTTACTTATTTTTGTTATTTTTATTTACTTAATTATTTTTTGATCCATTTTTTTCCACTTAACTTTATTGCTATCACACAGGAGCTAACACAGGAGCTAGCATTTGAAGGTGGCAGGTTCTCTTTATTGACCCTGTCACCTCCAATACAGGAGTTCTAGCACAGTAATGTCCGGCTGCAGTCTAATTACCGGACAGGCTGCAGTCTAATTACAAGTGATCTTGGCGACATCGCCAAGATCACTTGTAAAGAAACAAGTGGTTTCCCCTATTCTACAATTAGCCCTGCTTGTGCAAAGCAGGGCTAAATGTAGAAAACGAATTACCGCCCGGCACCCAGAACTGCATGTTCTGGGAGTCGGGAGACTTCAAACCTGTGCCGCCTCTCTGCTCCCTACCACCCCAAAGGACTGGGCCTCGGTGGCCTTGTCGGGAATCCGGCCCAGACTGTAGTTCATCACAGAAGCAAGCTTGTGGAGGTTATTACTTTACAAAACACACAAGGACCATGGGGAACATAAGGAGCCACCCTCCAGAAGGAAGAACAATGTCAGTGATTTGAGGATCTACAGCCGAGTGTTGCACAAAATAGCTACATTTTGTTAATAGTTAAGGTACTTGAATGCATTTTTAAGATTTTACTCCTGAGTTTAGTTTCACTTTAACCATCAAGATATATCGAAATATAATTTCATGCATTTGGCATTTAGGATTGCATGGGTGTCCAGAATATACATCATGCAGTCCCTATTCAAACAAATACAAAGATGATCTGGCTGGAAAATTAGACACCTACACTCTGGCGGACATTTAAAACCTGTTCCTCTTGGAAACGAGGTAATTTCTGCATATAGATACTTGCATATAGATACTTGCCGTCGAGCACGCCAAGCTCTTCTAGTGGTGCACTAGTGGTTTGTGCCCCTTCACAGTTTACCAGGCATCTTTAATGACAGGTTTTACCTCTGGATCAAATTATATCTATGGAGATCTGGACCAATTAGCGGTTTGCCTCATTGAACTTTCTGCCCTGGTGCACTTCCCCGTGGCCCCACCAAGCTCTGGCGGGGAGGGAAGGGTTTACCCTTTATGTTGGACAGTCCCTTTGTGCTGTATATGCCTCACATCTGCCAGTTATCCCCTGAAGAAGCATCTTGGAAAACGCATTGGGAGCACCATCTTGCCACAAGACATCATGAATTATATAAGATACCCAGTGATAGGTTATGTTATTGAAGAGATTGTATTACCTTTAATGTAGTTTGTAATGAATGTGGCTATGTCGGACATTGTACTATTCTAAAGGGAACACATGCATTAAGAGATGTTTTTATGGATAAGATGCATTGTTTTTTTATCTGTGGTCACAATTAATGTTAGTTTTTATGATTAAAAACAGCATGCACCTTTTGAAAACCCCAATGTTCTATATTTGTTGTATACACATGCATATAGATACTTTCTTAAACATATATAATTTATGTTTCTCTGTGCCTATTTTTTTGCTAGTTTGTGATGTAAATAATAAAATATTATCTAAATTGTATTTTTTAGGGTATTTTTAAGTATTTTAAATGTAGCTACATATACAAATAAGCAGTGCAATGAGTAATAATAATAAGAATAAAAATTAATAATATGCAGAGTCCTGTAACCCAATGCAAGCACCAAGATTGGTTTTAAATGCCAGGTAACCAAAACATGTATTCTGCTTTGTTTCTATGTTTAGCTAAATTCCAAATTTTAAATTAGCTGTGTAGATCCATGATCCCTTCAAAATCTTCCAATCTGTTCAGCTTTCCTCACCATTTTAGCCAAACTAAACTAAATCGAAAAATGAGGGAGAGAGTGAAAGAACGAGAAGAATAACATTATAATAATAGCCTTTTGACCAGGAAGACACTGGTAAAGAATACCAGAGATACCAGGGTTTGGAAGGTGTTAAAAACAATCATGTCTTTGCGAAAATAATAATAAAATATACACATAAAGCTATCATTTGCGCTTCTTGAAAGCACCTATGCATTTTGTGACTTGTAAATGACCCTTACTGAAACATCACAGGCAAAAGAGATTATCCATGGAATTAACAATGTGATAGAATTTACATATTTGTGGAATTAGCATGCACAGTCACAATTACATGGGTATTTTAGGTAATTATATGGCTATGTACAATAGAATATATTTTCAGTACAAGCTGCCCCCTGTCATTCTCCACACTTTCTTCTCTGGCTTAGCGCTCTAAGCAACATCATTCATGAATGCTCAGTTGGGAACATTTTCCCCCTCTTTCATCCTAGGCTCTGTAAATTTTCTTATAAGAGAAAAGTGGTGATTTGCAGAGTTTATTTGATAAGAAGTGAAAAGGATAAGCACAGAGAGAAATGCTCAGCTTTCCCAAAAACTACTGTCAGGCACACACTTGGGACCAAGCAACATATTGCAACAGAAGAGGGCAGGAGGCACTGCTCGGAGATGGGAACCTGCTGTGAAATAACCATCTGTGTTTAACTGTAATTTAATTACTGGCACCAGCCTCTGGTGTATAGTGGGGAGATGTGCACCATGTCAACACTCTTCTCTGCTGCACCATCTTCAAGGCCTTATTGGCTGTGATGCAGTTAACAACATGAGACACATTTTCCTGATATGTGAATATATAAATGAAAACAGAAAACTTTGAGAGAAGATAGGATAAAGCCTTGTTCACAGAGAACCGAAGGGTAGAAAATAATTTTGTATTAGTAGAAATGTTAGGTCTTCTGTAGAAAACAGAATTAGGCAGGATAAAAAATTGGTCTATCCCTTCATCTTTCCATCTATCTGTCCATCCATCCATTCTTTTTTTAAGCAGATAAGCAAAATTATCTCTATGGGGTTGATTTATTAACCCCTTCGTGACGGGAGACGTACACTGTACGTCCAGCCACAAAGGGACCAAATGACTCGTCACGTACACTGTACGTGACGAGTTATTTGCTGCACTAGAAGGCTGCTAACCGCTGAGAATCAGCGGTTACCTTTCAGTAATAGATGTCTAACTATCTAGAGATCCATTACTGAAAGGGTTAACCTTTTTCAGACACCCGATACCTTAATATCGGGTGTCTGAGAGTCACAGCAAAGCAGACACACATGTCGGCTTTTGCCGGCATTCTGACAGCTCGTATAGATCGAGAGATATCTCTCTCAAGCTATACTGGCTTTTTTTTTTTTTATCTTTTGACTTTCAAGAATAGATACAAAATGTTATGTATTAGACACATAATGTATCTATTCTTGAAAGTAGAATGTTTAAGTTTTCTGAAACATTCACTGACAGCTGAATCCTGAACTGCTGCAGGATCAGTGTCACTAACTTATTATCGGCTGTTCTGAAGTTTGAAGCAGCCTGATAATAAAAAAAATGTATTAATTTATCAAGCAGTAATAGTGAGATTAATTCACAATGACTGCCTGATATAATTAAATAAATAAAATTTGTCAGTATAAAAAAAGTGAAAAGTGTAAATAAATTAAAAAAAATAGTGAAAAGTGTAAAAAAATTAAAAATAAGGGACAAATAAATGAATGTATGTATTGCATTTTTTTTTAGCTGTGCTGGTTTTGTTAAAAAAAATACTACAAATCAAAACTGGGAATTTTTTTTACGTTTTTTCCTCTTTTTTTAATTTGTATTTGTCCTAAGTGAGGCGTTAGACACACATATGTGATATAAATATATAGCCCTATCTGTCCTCTAAAAAACAATATATAATATGTGTGGGTGCACTTTGTAAGAAAGTATATTACTGACGTGGAAGAATCACACAGCAAAAATGTCAAAAGTGTGTCAGTCATTTACGAACAGAAACCAAAAACAAGCTCAGTCATGAAGGGGTTAAAAGAAAATAGGCTGTTCACTTTGCAAGGGAAACTTCCATTTGCTTAGGAAATGAAGCAATGTTCTGCTGATTTCCATCATCCAATACTAAGTGAAAATATGTTTGTTTTGTTCTTTGCTTGTGTTTGGATATTCCTTGCAAATTAAATTTTCACCACATTCACTAAGCGAAGGGAAATTTCTCATGCCACGTGCAAATTCTCTTGCAAAATGAACAGCTTATTTACCTTTACTAACTCAACCCCTATGAATCCAGTTTCATCCTAGGTTTATATCGGCCGAAAAAATGTAACTTTTGGCAAAATGCCGAAAGTGCAATTTTTCTGCCAAAATAGCGGTGCATCCCTGCTTTCTCTCCACCCTGCTTTGTGTCCCAGCGGGGAGGAGAGAAACTGTCAGCTGTGAGCGGCTGGCGTCTCTCCTCCCCGCACCGCTCAGCCTCCTGTGACAGATCAGGAGAGCAGCTATGTGGGGGCAGAGACAGCTGTCAGCTGTCATAGAGGGCCGGGCCATGGTGTGGTGGAGGAGACTACTGTCAGATTGCGTTCTCCTCCCTGCACTGCTCACTAAGCCTCCTGTGACAGCCGATCCAGGAAGGAGAGCGGGTACAAGCACTCAGTGATCAGTGATCGCTGAGTGTTTGTAAATTATTGAGGACAGAGTATGTTTACTGTGTGCCCAATTATAAATGAATGGGAAGTGATCTACATCACTTCCTGTTCATTCATGATTGTGGATATAGTAAACATACTCTGTCCACAAGCTATGAATGAACAGGAACACTCAGTATAGGGGCTTCCTGTTCCTTTATAACAGTGGCTGCAGAAAAAGAGATTGAGGCTTTTGTGTCCTCAATCTCTTTTTCTATTTTAACCACTTCCCGGCCAACGGCCGGCCCGGAGCTATCTAGATCTGAGCGGGCGTCTTTAGTGGGCGGGCGTCTGAGCGGGCGCTGGGCACGCGCGAGCGGGAAATTCCAGCTAATTCAAAACGGGCAGCGAAGCCCGTTAATATACAAGCGATCCGCCAGCTATAGAGCCGGCGGATCGCTTGTATGAGGTCTGGTGATGTGCGACCCCCATTCCCGGCTTCTCCCCTCCCGCTGTCAAGCTGGTCCCGGGCTCCGCTGTGCCCGGTGCGAGCCCGGGACCAGCATACGGCCACTGTCACAGGGGATCAGAGGGAGCTCGGTACACGAGCTCCCTCCGGTCCCCTCTCCGCTGTCAGAATGCGGAACTGATGTATATTACATCACTTCCGCATTGTGTCACTCTCCAGCTTCAGATGCTGGAGAGAAGCTGATGAAGCAGATCTCTGCTTCATCAGCTTCTTCAGGGGGGTCCTAGGTCACATTAGGGGTCTTGGAGACCCCTGATGTCTCCATAAAGAGGACCCGTCACATATTTTGCTATCACATAAGGGGGTTTTCTAACCCCCCTATGTGATAGCAATAAAGTTAAGTGGAAAAAAATAGGGGAAAAAAATGTAAGTTTCCCCCCCACCCAAAAATGTAAAGTTACAAATAAAAAAATAATATTTTTATTTTTTTAAAGTCCCCCCCATACATACACGCATGCAAACAGGCATCGGGTGTGCATACGTGCGAAAACACGGTAAGTGCTGCAAAAGGGGCCCAAACCAAGTACTGAGTACATATGCATGCTTGTACTTTTCAGAGGTCCAATATTGTTCTATGAACAATCCTTGTTTTATTGATTGCATGTAATAATCTACTTTTTTGGGGTTGTGGATTTGGGGTTCTTGGGGTCTTCATGAGCTGTAAGCCATAATCATCACAATTATGACAAATCACGGCTTGAATGATCTTGCTTTGCATGTAATGAGTCTATCTCATATATTAGTTTCACCTTTTAAGTTGCATTAGTGAAATAAATGAACTTTGCACGATATTCTAATTATTCGAGTTTCACCTGTATATATATAAATGGGGCAGTTTTTATGCATTAATGTATTTTTAATGCATATTTGCTAGCCAGATGCTCCAATATGTTTGCCTGAGCAATTCTCATTCGCAGCGTATCACCAAGTTCTGGATTAACAGTCCTTAAATAAGAAATACACATCTCAGTGACATTTATTGTAGTTTCAGTATGGTCAATGCTAAATTTCTTGGTGAAGTTTGCTTTCAAATTGGATATCATAATAAGATTTATCAATCATTCCTTTTCATTCTTATAGTAGAGAGGTCTCCTGAGTGGAGACCGATAGTTGAGGAGGCTTCCCTTGCAGCTCGCGTCCCTCAACTCTGATGAGGGGAACAGAGGAGGAGTGACAGTGAGCTGCACGAGTGCCAATTATGTAGTAGACACTTGTGCCAAGTAGAACGGGCACACAGGGTAGTACCCAGGTGGGACGACTAGCCCCAGCTCTCTCCATTCGCCTCTCTTGGATCATATGATCAAGTTGGATACTAAGGCTGATGAGTTCTTTGAGAGAATCGGGGGTCCCTACACGGGCCAGCTCATCTTTGAGAATTTCAGACAGTCCTAGACCAAACTGATGGCATAGAGCTGCGTCGTTCCATTCTGTATCTGCCCCCCATTTACGGAATTCAGCCACATAATCTTCAACCAGTCAACTACTCTACTGAAGGGAATGAAGAATTGATTTTGCGGTGGAAGATCATTGGGGGTCATTTTAGAGCAGCACCATTGCTTCAAAAAGAGAAGTAAGAGTGTTTAGGACCGGACTCTCTTGTTCCACTAGGTGGTGAGCCCAGGACTGTGGCTCTCCAGTAAGAAGGGCAACTAAAAATCCAACTTAAGTAGTTTTCCGAGGTGAATGTTCATGGCTGGAGAGCAAAGTACAATCGACAGGCATTCCTAAACACACGGAACTTACGTCTATCTCTGGAAAATCGCTCTGGTGTGGGTACACGCGGGTCAGAGACAGGTATGGCTGAAGCAGAATTCGAAGTAGAGGACTCCGGTTGATGTGAGTCAAGGACTGGAGTTGGAGGTGTAGTAGGAGAAGAGGAGGCCGCCATGGCTGTCATGCATCCTTCAAGCTGAAAATAGCCCTCTTGTAGCTGTTTACGGCCTGGGTCAGAGAGGCTATTTGCTTGCAAAGAGTGTCAAAAGGGGAAGCACTCCTCTCGGTCTCCGACATTTTGGCTGGATGATACTGTCACATACCTGAGTGGAGACCGATAGTTGAGGAGGCTTCCCTTGCAGCCCGTGTCCCTCAGCCCCGAGGATGGGAACAGAGGAGAAGTGACAGTGAGCTGCACAAGTGCCAAGTATGTAGTAGACACTTCTGCCAAGTAGAAAGTCTAGGATCTGGAACAGAGGCAGGTCAGGCAGAGCCGAGGTCATGTCGGGTGGGTAGCAGGGTACTTGAAGCAGAAGACAGGAGCGAGATCAAAATGGAAGCCAAGTGTCAAGCCAGCCGAGCCATGAAGTATCAAAACAGGAAGAAGAAGGAAGTCCAATGAACAGGCCGAGGTCAGGAGGCAGGCAGCAATCAAGAATGGTCAGAGGCAAACCGGGTCAAACACAAGAAGCAAGTCAGCAAGGCAGAAGCAAAGAACACAGGGGACTAGCTGAAGATCCAGCATCTAAGGATATGGCAGGCTGGTTTATATAGGCCAATCCATTACAGGAGAAGCGTCACTTCCTGTGCGCCTTATGTGCAAACTTTTTTTGTGCGGAAGTTCATTGCTCGCACATGCACACTAGCGCACGTTTTCCAGTTATCCGGAAAAAGGGGGCCATGCGCCTGCACGGAGGATAAGGGTAAATGCAAGAACAAGTCTAATTCAAGGTAGAAATGTCACATCTGATTAATTTTAAAGTGAACCTATACTGTTCCGATGCCTAATACTTCTGGTTATGGTGAGCCTGTGACTCACTCACGTTCCTCACATGTGATAGCGATGCTGCTTGGCAATTGCACCAGTGCTGTTACAAGGGGGTAAGGAGGGAGTCCTGGGCCATGTGTAAATCACCAAATATGTACTTACTGGTATTAAGAATTATTAATACTAAATTATTTTTTTCACAATACCTGGTACAATAGGGTCATCATGACAGGGGACTAGTATTCTCAGAAGTCAAAAAAAACAGTGGCAGCCCCTGTACATTCATGATCAGCTTCCTTGAAATCCCAACTCCAGAGGAAATTAATAAAACAATTTGCCCAGGAGATGTTTAAAACAAAACAAAAATCAGTTGTGGCTGCAACACTCATCTCATCTTCAAAGCTGTCCCCTGCAGTAATTATTTTCTGCCAAAACATATCCTCAGCCTTTTGAGTTAATAAAATACAGCTGAGGTAAGCACGTGGAAAGGGGGGGGAGGGCAGAGGGGATGGTTTTCACACCATCTTGTTATAATACAGTTATCCTATATATAACATGCAAATAGAAAGGGCAGTGTGGGATGTATGCCAGCAATTGAATTGGATTACAGTGGTCATATCTATAACCCCATACAAAGCCTGGTTCTTTAATACTTTAGATTCATCCAGTGCATGTTACTGTCAGGTGCTTGAAATTAAATGAGCCATTTACTACAAACCACTTAATTCCACTGCAATAAAAATAGATTTTCAACAAATCCCAGGAAATAAAAACGTAACTCATAGTTTCACAGTGTTCTACCTTTCACGGTCAAAAAACATCAACGTGATACAGTTCAGAGAGTATTACCAAACATTATTGGTTCCTTTTTACAGGTTTCCTGTAGTGTTTTGGTTTCCTAAAAATTTATTTAACAGAATATCCAGAAAAAATTACACTTCATTATAACTGCATAGGTGTACATAATAACTACGTAAGTTCTCACGGGCAGAGCCCTCCTTACATCTTGTCTTGAATTATATTGAGCATAGTATTCTCTGTTCACTCCAAAGAATAGCCTACTGGCTTCCAATGCACTCTCAGCACAATCAGCTGATGTATGGTCACATGATCACATGATGCATGGTGAAGAATAAACGTGGCAGTGAGCATAGCATTCTCAGCTCACTCCAAAGAATAATCTACTGGCTTCCAATGCACTCTCAGCACAATCAGCTGATGTATGGTCACATGATCACATGATGCATAGTAAAGAATAAACTTTTCCCTCGTGTGCACAGTAGACACCAACTTTCAAATAACTGTAAGAAGATCTGTTCCAAGTTAAATTCATGCTTCGTCTGGTTTAATGTTTTCAAGCAAGAAATACAATATGCCAACCAGGCAACTAGCATTTTCAGAATGATCAGCAAAGACAACCTTCATGTTTATTTTATGACTGGTTTCCTTTTAAAATGAATTTCCCTTTAAATATATCACATATAAACCATTACCTCTATATTTGTTTTCTGGGTGCTTTGAGAGTTTTTATCACAGCCCCAGGCCAGTAGACACATTGCATTGTATAGAGTAGACAAGGAATAAGAGCAAGGGGAGCATATGGTCTTACAGTATATCCAAATGACACAGTAACAAATATACCAGTAGAATGATAGAACTAAAACCATGATGCAGTGCACGCTTGTGATTACTGAATATCACAAATCACGTAATGAAAGCACCTGCATGAGTTTAGCTTTGGAACACATTTCTCCAGACTGGGACTGAGAAAAAAGAATCCATTAGGTATGCCTCTATATATGTATTCTACTTTTTACAACTGTCTGTCTAGAATCACTTTTAATGGGAGTACGGGCAGGGCTTTATTAAATGTATGCAAGGGTTATGTGTTTCTAGCAGTTTGCGATCTCCACTGATTATATGAGTTCACGGCAGCACAGAACTATTATGCTTTTTGGCATAATATATTACCATATGTGCCTTTTGGCTGGGAATGCATTGAATAAAACAGGTTTGTAAAGCAGATGCCACTGATGTTCTCAGTGCTTGCCTACAGTTACAGTAACGGATGCAGACAGACTGAAGGTACACAATGCAGTGTATACACAATGGTCGTGGCTTGTGACAGCTCTCAGAGCACAGGGGAAGAAAAGGGAGAGGTTACATTTGCAAAGTTTTTTGTAATCCATGAGTATGTTAAAGCGGTAATGTGCTTTAAAAAGTAGAAATATTTATTGTGCTTGTGAAAACTTAATTTGTAGATATTAGCTGTAGCAGTAACTTACATATCAATGTACTGGCCAGTTAATTTGATATAAAAAAAAGTTCCTACCTATGGCCACGACTACTAGTTGTCCACAAAATCAGAACTTGCAAGCAAATTTGCTATTTTTGCTACACATCTCCAATTTCTGCAGATCCTAACCCCCTACTTCCATTTTAGAGTAGTGGGGATGGGACTTGAACCCCCGCCCAGAGGAAAGGTCTAAAATCCTCTCCGTCCCTCTAAAATCCTTCATAAGCAGCAGGAGTCTGGATATAAAATTATGATGTGTTGGATGTCCTGACCTATATTGATGATGTAGCTTCTAACCTGCAGACATGCTACATGTCTTCGGCTGCTGCTCCAAGCTGAATAAATTCTGAGAAGTCCAAACCCTCTTAGAGAAATATAAGAACGTTACAATCCCCAGAATCCCAGCCTTTTTTTTGTACCACAATCTCTTCCCCCATAAACTTTACAAGAAATCAGTTATTATCCGTCTAGTGAACACTGCCCATACGTGCATTCCTGACCTCTGGAAAAAGCCTCACCCACCCAGTGGTATATTCTGCTTTGGGGCTGCCCTAGGCAAGACAAAACTCGGTGCCCCCCCCCCACACAAAAGTTATGCTATCTGACTGTGGTCTCAGGTGGGCTCTGCAGGGTTTGTGGTGGGCTTTGCAGGCTGCAGAGCCCCCTATGGATTCTGCAAAGCCCACCACAGATCCTGCAAAGCCCCCTGAGACCCAGCAAAGCCCCCACAGATCCTGCAGGATCTCAGGAAGGCTCTGCAGGATCTGTGGTGGGCTTTGCAGGCTGCAGAGCATACTATGGATCCTGCAAAGTCCCCCTGAGACCCGACAAAGCCCCCTATGGATCCTGCAAAAACAACCAAAGGGTATTGCACAGCACACCTGATACTCTTTGGTGGGCTGTGCAGAATCTATGCTGGGCTCTGACAGCACAGTCCTCTTACCTTGCACGGCCTGACCTCTTTGGAACATGGCCTCCTTGTCCTCGGTACCCGACTGGACGGCCTCCTCGTCCTCGGTGTCCAACACGGCCTCCTTGTCATCTTCGCTGCCCAAATCGAGCTCCGGTGATGCCTCCTCTGTCGGTGTCTGTGCACCCTGCCTCCTCCATCTTCGCCCCCCGCCTCTTCCGTCTCTGGGGCCACTCGACAAATTTTTTTCTCTCAAGGGGGCCGCTTGCCAAAATTCATACTATAAAATAAAATTTTACTGTATCGGGTATGGTACTACAGACACCAATATACACACAATAGGGCCCCTTTCATATCTGTAGGTTTAGGTGCGATTAGGGATCCCTGCATCAGAAACTTGCTTTTTACTGCAGCAGAAATCCCTAATCTGGTGTTTACACGCGGTAACTATCACCCATTCCAGTTAATGATCTGGTGACAGCAGCTCCATGTAAATGCCTGCACACCGCATGTAATGATACATGATTTAATTATTAGTTAGAAAATAGACATGTGCGATTCGGTTCGTTCCGAAATTCGTTTCGGATGAATTTTCGGAAATTTGGAGATTCGGATGCATCCGAATTCCGAATTACAGCTAAGATGAATGCAAACTAATCCGAAATTCCCGATTTCCCGAAATTCGTTATTGGACGAATTTCGTTGCAGCAAAATGACAAAAGTACAGAGGCTATAGTACAGAGGCTATAGATTAATGGTTAGAGGACAGGCTTGCCATTGCTAAGGTCCCAGGTTCAAATCCAGGGCAAGTCAAGTAAAACCCCAAAAATGGGGGGAAAAACGTGGGGTCCTAACAGTCCTACCAGACCCTTGATCCGAGCACAAGCCCAGCAGGGCAGGAAAGGGGGGGGGGCGATCGAGCGCCCCCTCCCTGTGCCTTACCAGGCCACGTACCCTCGGCATTGGGAGGGTGTGCCCGTGCCGATGGGGACAAGGGCCTCTTCCCCACAACCCTGACCTGGTGGTTGTGGGGGTCTGCGGGCAAGGGAGCTTATTTGAATCGGGGTACCCCTTTAAATAAGAGGGCACCCAGATGCCGCCCCCCCCATGTGAATGAGTAAGGGATACTTGTACACGTCTGCTGCAGACCTTCCCAATCGATCCTGCACAGCGCTGGCGAAAGGATCTGAGTGCCGGCGCAGACTCAGCTACATTGAGATCCCGGCATTTTTGCCGCTCCCTTGGAATCTGCCGCCCGAGGCAAACAACTTGTTTGCCTCGCGGCAGATACACCCCTGCATCCACCTCCATAAAACACACTGATGAAAAATTCCATGCCACTTGCTAAATGGTTAGACTTTACCACTGTGAAGGAATACAGACATTACTGGGGCTCATGAAGGATGCTAGCGCCCTTTCCCTCATGGCTTCTATTACCTTTGGTGCCCAATTTAAGGCTCTCATAGGTTTTCAGACTCTATCCCTCTCCCCTCCCAATCTCTTAATCTTCCTTACTCTTTCCCCATCACACTTCATCCCTCTTTCCTTTCCCTTCTCATCCCCTCCGATGCCTGTGCTCCTTCTTTATACCTCCTTTATCCCTTAATCCTTAAAGTGACATTAAACCCTCAGATTTTTTAACATAAACCAATACTGTAATGTGTGCCTTACTGTAATTCATGGTAGTTTCCCTTCTCTTTGCTGCTCTTCCTTTTAAATCCTCATGTCTTCTCTTGCTAGGGGAGAACTTCCGTGTGCAGCTCAGTGCCTCTTCCTGTAGTGCTGTCTCAGGTTGCAAAACTACACACAGACACCATGGGGGTGATTTACTAACCTAAACACACGCACGCACTAGGTGCGTGTGATTTTTACACAGCAAAACGTATTTATCAACCAAAAAGTCTCTAAAAGCATATTTCCACTAATGCCATTTATGGAAAAATCATGCACATGATGCATATATAATGCTGCGTCACAGTTTAGACAAAAATGGTTAGCTCATGCATTTACATTCCTGCATTCATCAACGCAAGCAACACAATGTAGAGCTAATTTACACGACATCACCTTGCAATTCATGCAGGGCTTTGCACAACACACCTGCTGGGTGTATACACACTACAAAGGCGTCTAGATTCCACCAATAGATCATGCTGGGAGGGAACACACTACAGAGGTGTATACTTGTTTGTGGCGTGTTTAAAAGGTTAGTAAATCAACCCCCATGTATCCATTTCAGAGACAAGGCAGTCTGCTGCAAAAAAGAAGTTCTGCCCAGTATGAGAACAGATACAGATTTAAAAGGAAGAGCAGCAAAGAGAAGGGACTCTTTTAGGGACTGGATTACAGTATGGCACAAATTACAGTATTGGTTTATGTTAAAAAATCTGAGGGTTTAATGTCACTTTAATATCCTTAATCCCTTATCGTCCTTCTCTCCTTCCACTTTCCACCACATGCCACAGACATAGCTGGTAACTAACTCTTCAAGTACCCAGGTAGGATAGTTTAACTGTATTAACTGGTTATTGTTTCTTACATCTTGTTTTTTGTTAATCTCAGTTTGTTAATCTCATTTTGTAGACAATACTTACTGTATGTCCCGATATGTTATGTGTTAAACCAAGTACCTTTATAAGAATCTGGACTTACTGGATAGTACTTCATGCACTTTGCACTTTTCTCTTTTAATACCTATATTGAAATACCTTAAAATAAAACAATTTAAAAAGTTGAAAGAAAACATAATCTCAATGTCTCTTGCTTAAAGTAGCAGATATTCTTATCATACTCTCATCATTCTCTTATATTTATTGGTGAAAGTAAAATAAGACTCTAATTAGTTGCTATGGGCAGCACAGACTACCTGAGACAATGCTTCCCTCAGACATTTTTATAAGTAAGGCCCAGTATTTAGCATTTACAAGTGAGCATACATAATGATGACAATTTCTGCCACCACTGCTGCCAATACATTCAGTATCCCTGATGGCACTCCTGTGGATGAAAAGACAGCCTCAGGGCACAAGGAGCACTCAGAAAATCTACAGTTATGCCTGTGAATTTTACTATAATTATGCAGAGAGCTTTATGTAAAATAAGATCTGAGTACATATTTTAGACACACAATTTACAGTCAAATGAACTGGCAACCATGTGCAGTATGTCCCTGTAGTGTCTTGTGTGAATGTAGAATGAATAAATATCTAGCTTTTTGGTCTGTAAGTAAAAGTGTCTAGTGCTTTAAAACTGTGTTTATTTCTTTCTTTTTACTGAATTTGTCCAGGGATCTGGGGCCCCTTGTGGCTCTGACATCTGCGCTCTCAGAAAACCTTTGCCCGATGTTTTTATTAACTCGATTTAATGGAAATCTTCTTTTATGGTGACCTTAAGAATTTAATAACTCTTCAATGCAAGGACAATACCATCTGCAGGTCCTGTGGGATTACTCTGTACTGCTCAATATGTCTGCAGGAAAACATTAGCGAGGAAGCAGAGGGGGGAAGAGGTGTAGTGAGAAGCAGGATCCTGCCAGTCTTTCATCTGTATGTTGCTGCATATACCAGCCTCAGTATTTTGCTGGCCATTTGTACAGCCTTGTACATTTCATGAACTTTTGTCTTTTCTTACTCTTAATGACTGTGTAACAGGTGGGAATAAGATGTTGAGGAGGAAAAATTATTGATAAAAATTTTAGCTAGAGCATATTATTGTCATTAGAACCTTTGGCTGCTAATATACCACGTGTCTTCCTGACTTTGCAGGCTAACGAAAAATCTTTCAAATAATTCCATGTACCGTATATACTCGAGTATAAGCCGTCCCGAATATAAGCCGAGGTACCTAATTTTACCACAAAAAAAATGGGAAAAAATATTGACTCGAGTATAAGCCGAGGGTGGGAAATGAGGCAGCTACTGGTAAATGTACAAAATGAAGATAGATACCAATAAAATACTTTTACTTCAGTTCATAAGGACAAGCACTGCAAAAGGTGTCTGCACATTGTTTTTTCTTAAACATTGCATTGATACATTCCAGGGATCACAGAACCCATGGTGTGCTTTGTGTGCAAATTAGACAGCTTCACGTTAAAGTGTAACTCTGGTCAAAACCTTTAGATTGTACATTGTGCATTGATGTGAAAAAAAAAGAAAACCTTTTTAGATAATGTAGGGGTTATTGAAAGCATGGGTCAGTTTTTTCCTGCTCCATGTCCCATTTACCTACACTTTCTTTCTGACGCAGTAGAAGTTAAAGGGAATCTTTCCAAAAAGACCAGAAAGTTGTTAGAGGAACTATCACTATTGGAATGTTTCCCATCATGTTCTGTTCCATAAAATGTGGATTTCACATCACTTTTTGTGATGTTCACTTGGATGATTATAGTAGAGGGTAAGTTGAAGGTAAATCTCCCCAGCAAAAACACAAAAGGACAAGAATAAAAACCTAGAAGGAAGGTGTGGGGTGCTGAATCATGTATTGCAGTGGATATTTGAGTTGAGATGACAGGCATCTAATGCAATTATATTTAATTTCCTTCAGGATTTGAAACATAATATTCCAGTGTAAGCATCATTCTACTTTTCCAAACCCTAATAAAGGAGGTCCCTCTGAACCCCCTATATTCAATGGCTTTTTATGTTACAAAATTCTAAATAAAATCAAGGTTTTACATTTTGTTTCTGGCATTTTAGTTCCCACATATAAAGCAATACAAACCTGGCAAAAGTTCTAACCCTTCCCTACTCTATCCAAAAACAAAAAAACTTTGACTATAAATATACTTTAAAGAGACCCTGCCACCAACCCATGCATATTAAGGTGAAAATGTTTTGAACTCTGCTCTATTATATAAGTAATACTAGAAAAATATTGCCTAAAGGGAGATAGAATTAGTTTACCCCGATTCCAGAATTATTTCTGAGATACTTGAGCTGTGAAACAGCTAGTGCATTTTAAAAGAGGTAGTATTTTGAATGAAGGGTCGAGCTTTTAAGGTACCTATCCAGTCCTGATGGTCCCATGGCTTAATATTAGCATGCTATTTACAAGCACCATACAGCCATAGAGATGTCAGCAAATCCGTTTTTGTGTTTTGAGTGTGGGGAAACCACACTTTTTATATATTATGAAGTTGTTGGGAAAAAGGCACTTCAAACATCAGTTAATTAGATTGGCCTGCATTTCCAAATGTGTTCCTAAAATGTATCAGTTAAGATGAACAACACCAAGTGTTTGGTTAGTTAAAGTGAGGTTAAATTGAAGTATGATTCAATCCCCCGCTGAGTCTTTTAAGTGTTACAGATCCTTCAGAATATCTTGCCTCCCATTTGCACAGCCTTTGGCAGTCTTTTCAGCTGATATTGCATCTTCACTTGCTGCAGTGGATTCTTTAGAGATTTCCTTTGCTAGATTTTCTTAAACTGTATGATTTTCACAGATAGCTTCACAAAATCACAGATGAAGTAACTAGTATCTCTGCAATTAAATTTAGATAACTGTTTGGCTTTCCACAAATAGTGGACCATTGGTGGGACTAAAGTACACGTTTGGAAGACAGTGCATTGGTGCAACACACCATGTTGCTTTCAAAGCTGTCCTATCCCTAGTGGGGGGGGGGGGGGGTTTTTGGGGAAATTTCCCTTTGGGTTCTTTTAATTTTTTTTT